>NC_092820.1:126522452-126752452 GCF_023375885.2 Dermacentor andersoni
ACGTCTGCGGTAAGTTGTAGGTTCTATGATGATTTCTTATTGGTTAATACGTTTGGCGACGAGCTAAAACTCCCTCCGTGTATTCAATAATTGTGCAAGAAAGAGCTTGTTGCATTCACACCCAAACGATTGTCGATACTATGGTCAATGTTGAAGACGGCTTGCTAGTATTAAAAGAGGCGTCATATTTATAGTTATCTATTTGAAATCTCCATAAAGGCTTTCGGAGCCCCCCTGCCAAGCACGTAATTCTAAGTTTGTAATCATGTAGGTTTTCTTAACAAATGATGACGCGCCACCTGTTCCCTACAGATTTTACACAGTGTACGTCATGTTACCGTCATCCCCTGGTTTCTATCGAGGTTTTTACGCATTACGAAGCGAAGTTGTTAAACAGAACGCAGTGAAACTACGCACAAGGCTATCCTTGGGAAATTTCATAATGAACTGTTGCTGACGGCACACGGGACGATTCCATGCGTCTAACATAGTGATGGAGAACTGGTGAGCGGCACCTTACTTCGTTACCATTGGCGACAGTGTGTAATGTAGCAGTTCTAATGGGGATACCTTAGTCAGGACCTAAAAGATGGACTCCTCCCATGGCAGCTTGGATGCTGTATCCCGGAGGAAATCCACGGCTTTGACTAAGGCCGTTTCGATGTAGTGGTGGGGCAAATCTACAACAGCCTTCGTTTCCGCTTCGCTGAGCCTTTTGTTTGTGAATGGCCCGTGGTGTTCGACCATGTATCCCACAACCCAAGGTTGTTATGATCTTCGAATCCCAATCCACTGGAACTTGGAAATCGAACTTGTAATGTGAAATCTGTGGAGTACTGTTCCTTATGAAATCGCACCAATGAAAGAAGAAAAAGAGGCAACAATTGCCTTCGCTGTTGGCAGATATGAAAAAAGGGCTATATACTTTCAAAACAAGAACAAAAACAAAGTTTGAGAAAGCGGATTGTACGAATTTGGAGGCATGTCCTGGTAATTAGGACAATAAACTGCAATATGACTCCTGCATAACAGCAACTAAGTATAAATTAAAGTGATGACGCAATCTGTGGGTACAGCACGATATGAAGCCACTATGTAAGCTGAACAAATCAAAGGCGAAAAAAAAAAAAGAACTCACGTTATTCTATCAGTGATGTCTGCCGCAGCTATCGAAAGCCCTCGGTCACTGCCCGATCACTCATGCCATCTCAAGAGCAGGCTTATCTCCATCATCTTGCCATTGAGCTTTTGGAAAACTCACGAGCATCACTGTTTTCGAACAACTTATGGAGCAATTACGATGAAATTTGCTGCCGTGGGTTAAGCTATGCTTTAATTTAGTGTTGTCAAATAAAACCTTAGCCTCTCATTTTAGGTAATATAACACTTTATAAGACGTTTTGTTTATGCTCTCGTGATATTCTGCTTCTAGGTGCGTATATACATATACTGCGGTGCATTTACTGCAATGCATACACTGCTACCAAGAATTGCATGCGAACGCATATCCAAGAAGGCTATGATGTTGAAGTGAAGCTTTCTTTGCAAATATTCCCATACACCGCTGACCGCCTCTTGCAGAATAATTGAACACAGAACAGCACATATATAAAGTGCCCATACATACTGCCCATACAGTGCCCATACAGTGTCACCGTCTGAACGGAGGTTTCCTCTACGTAATTACGAAACGAAACAACAAATGGTATCCTAATATCTCTAATGAAACAAATACATCTGTTCCAACGTATATTTCAATTAATAACGGAAAGTTCCTTTCCTCGATCTCCGGTGTTCGACGCGTTTTCTTGGTCTCTTTCTCGTGAAGCAAAGTGTTCGACTCCGGAGGCAGTAGACGGGCCGGCGAGATGCGCATAGCCAAGGAGGGACACCTCGCCAGGGAGCACCAGCCAGAAAATAAGTGAGTTGCAGCCGAAGAGCACAGCGACAAGCCACCTGCCAAAAAGGCCGCCGGCACAAAGCGTCGCCTTTTGGAGGAGGACCGGCACTTGCGGGGTGCAGACGCGTACTTTCAAAAAGCACTTCGTCGAAGCAGAATTCGATGTGGCGTGTAGAGTATGCGTTATCCTCAGGCTCCATGGGACGTTTTCGGGGTTTCGCGGTCGCCCGTGCATGGGACGATCCACGAGCGAGCGTCTCCTCGCGAGGATGTAGGTTCGTTTGGAATGTGCGTCACCGTAGAGCACCGCACTTTATCGAAAACACAAAAAAAATTTCCTCAAACGACACAAATACAGTTGCGTCGTTTACATGGAGAAATGCTTTGCACTCGCTTAGATAATCATCGAGGATCATTTATCCCTCCTTCCCTTTTCGTGGAGCCGACTTCTGGTTTCTCTCTTGTCGAGTATGCAAATTCTACCATTTGGTATGTGTCACTGGCTATGTTCCCAAATGCGCGGTGGACACTGGGTATGTTAAACTGGGCATATGCAACTGAGTATGTGAACGTTCCTTGCACATCACAAATGACGAGCATGTGCGACTGCGGAGGTGCCCGGAAAGACAAGCACGACAAGAGACAAGAAGCGAAGCTAGCATGAGAAAAATGAAGTATGCTTCAGAGAAGCGACAAAGAAGTCGACAATGGCTGCAGGCGAGTCTGCACAATGAAGTTGGGTGAAAAAAGTTAAACCAGAGCGAGCAATGAGGAAGGAACGTTCAGCTATGTAGATGGGGAGAAGAAGGGGAACTGAAGTAACGAAACATCATAGCTGTGAAACATATGGTATGCTAATTCCTACTCTACCTACTATTCTTGCTCCAATTATTCTAAATTACTCTCTCTATAATTATACCAGTGTATATGTTTATGGTTTCCTTTAAGTTTGGCCGTCTGTTCATTGGATGTCACTGCTAAATTACGCAACATTTTGTTTTTCGAAGTTACACCTTCTCATGCTCTTTAGATTCTTGACTTATCTCCCTTTGGCATTAGGTGTCATGTTTTAAAGGCGCATCATTATCGTCAACACTCCAGTAAACATCACAGACATGCCTGAGATATTCACCAGCTTTTATATTTTTTTTTATTTCACAATGGTGGTAGTTTTGCGTTATCTAAATAGAGACGTCATTGCACGCCCCTTCTGTCCTTCCATGTTCTTTTCTAGGCTCCGCACTGTTAGCCCATATCCAAGTGCGCAGGTAAAGAGAAGGTAATGGACAGTGCCAGGCACAGTTCACACAATGTTCTCTTCAGCAAACGTCTCAGTGCGCACACAAACACCGGAATTCTTGAGGTGCACAATCGTCGGTTGAGGCTGGGGTTCTTCGGCTGTCAGGGGTGCGGCTGCCGGGGGTGAACTGCGGCAATTGGTCGCCAGGAGCAGCAGAACTATGGTGGCAAAGACCACAAACACAACCTGAAAATAGACGACGACAGAAATACGTGAAAACTTGAAACCATGCTGAAGAGGAGGCAAAACTTGGGAGAGCATGTACGCACTGTTCGATGGATTGCCAACATAGTACTTCCGGGGATTTCTAAGGAGCATGCTACAGGGCCTTCGCAAGGCACATTATAAATGTTTGGAGGGCCTACTTTGGTGGTTTTGTTCTGGCTCGATATGCGTCAATGTCACCGAGGCGCAAATATTGCAAGGACGTGCATCTTCTTCCTGGACATAGAACTGATAAAATTTGACAAATTAGAGTAATTAAATGCGGGTCAAAGCAAGCCCATTCTAAGGCGGAAGAGTGATGAGGGCATGGTAAAATTAGTATATATGCCGGCATATGAAGGGTTCTGCTGATGAAGGACAATAGTATCGGAAGAGATTACTGGAAAAGGATTCACTGAGCAGTGCAACAAAATGGGGATGATGAGGATGATTACTTTTACGAATATAGCCTAAAATATTTATTTTCGCTAACCTATCAGAACATTGGTATGCATTGGAAAACAGCATGATAGAAGGAGAGAAAATGGGATAGAAAATGCTGGAAGGTTAACAGCAAGAAAGACATCCGGTCTTCTGCTCTATAATGGGACAGGAGTAGCAGAAAAATAATGCTAACCAGGACGACGCTTTTAAGTAAATATATACGGATCCTTGCGAAAGGTATTGAGTTTCCCATTCGAAGGAAAATTATTTGTGGGCCCAAGACCAACCCTGATGGCGGCCAATTTCCTGGGAAGCCTCTACAAACTGAGCTAACCAAAAGACAAGCAAATGTCAGAGTAAGGCAACACTTCTAACGTGTACACCACACTGACAACAAGTACAAAGTAGCTTCTTGATGCGTTCCGTCCAGTTAGAACTTTTCTTCCACAAGACACACACACATTATATATATATATATATATATATATATATATATATATATATATATATATATATTGACACGTGTACTTATCTTTATCGGGCAACCACGTTTCGCCGTCTAACAAATGTAATCGCACAGCGTGGGACGCGCCTGCATGTATCTGAAGTTTCTGGAAAGTTATCGATGCTTCTATCCGCTGTCTGTTGTCGCCGAACCCTATGTTATCTTATTTCATCACCTGACGCGAATGGTGTAGAACTTTGTGGAAGGCACGCGGGTCCGAACGATTAGTCTGGAACATTCGACGACTGCTCTATAAAAGCCGACGCGCTTGACCCGCTGATCAGATTTTCGACGATCGCCGACTGTGTTCGCCGCTTTCGTTGTGCTATAAGTGTAGCCTGTTTTGTGGGCACAGGTTCGCCCAATAAAATCTAGTTTTGCCTTTCACAGTATTGCCACTGTGTTCTTAACGTCACCACTACGTGACAATATATATATATATATATATATATATATATATATATATATATATATATATATATATATATATATATATATATATATATATATATATATATATATATATATATAGGGCCCCCTTCTCAAATATTCACGGATATTATTTGGTACATTTTGTGTTGCTTACAGAACGCGGAAATTACCGCTAGTCGGATTGCTTGTACGAGAGAATCAGGGACAAAGCAATGAATTAAAAAAATAATAATAAAACACCATGCGTGTTTACGTCTGGCTGGCAGAGCATGGCTTTCAATCCACAGGCCTTTTTCGTTGGTTCGCTCTTGAAGTGATCAAAATGAAAGAAAACAACCGTAAGGGAAACCAAAGATTCTCCGAATGGTTTGTAGGCTCTGTTTAAATCGTTCGGTGCTTTGAAAGAACTTTACACTTACGCTGACATAGACGATAGCATCGACGTGCTGCTCTGTCGGAGTGCGATGTGGCCAATGGAATCCATGACGAAATGGAAAGTTATTCCGGGTCATCGGCTGTCCGTCGAACGTAATTTCTGCAAACAAGGTGGCGACGTTGTGCTCACAGGGAATCACACGCTGCTATGCGAAGCACTGCTTCAGTATGCGAGCACTCAAAGCAGTGGGAATTTAGAGTGTAGGCCTCGATCATTCCTTTATATATGCTCGTTTTGCACACGATCTCTGTTGGGTTTTCGTTTAAATGAGCATCGATTACGGGCCTAAAAGTACTTCAGAACGCGAAGAGAATTTTAATTGTGATTGTCATTCGATTCTTGTTGAATTCGCCGGCAGGAAGGTCAGTTTCAGATCTGGACAAATATATTTGTGATAATTTGGACGAAACGAGTCCCCTTTCGCCACTTGTAGTGTCTTTTGGTCCTCCCATTCAACAGAAAATCCTTAGCCGTACATTCAGTCAGTGACCTCATGAAGAAGATCTTGCTCCCGAGGTCCTAAGTTATGTACATAATAACGGAGAAATCATTTTCCTCAGCATCGCCTGCACTGAAATAAATTTTTGTTCCAGTAAGAAGAAACGAAGTTGATTTCGAGTCAATTTGGAACGCAAACTACTTATATAAACGGAAATTTTTAAAGAAAGCTTACGAAATATAAAATAAAGAAAATCTCAGGCAGCAGTTTTTTATTTCCGTAACTTATTAATATCTGATATCATAATTTTCTAAACTGCACCTACTATTATACACAAAACAGTCCAAAGTGATGTTTTCTGCACAGCTGTGATGTATACCCCTAATTTGCGCAAAGGACTATTCCAAACGCTTGTAAGCATCACAAAAATTTCACCCAATCCGCAAACACATACATCAAATTTGTCCGTTTCAAATGCTATAATGGATATAGAGTACAGAACTGCTACCTTTGGAGTTAAAGAAAAATGAGATTCTTGGGTTTTACGTGCAGGAACCTCAATATCATTGCATGACCCACCGTAGCGGGGGACTCAGGAATAATTTTGAAGACCTACGGTTTTTAACGTGTCGCATTGCGCGGTACACCAACTTCGTTGCATCCCCTTCCCCTTCCCCCCCCCCCCATCGTAAGGCGACCGAGATCGCGCCTGCGTTTTCTGGCTCAGCAGCGCAACGCCTTGGACACTAAAATACCGCGGCAGTTAATATGTGTCATTGATGCACAATTATTGATATGCAAACTTTGAACATCAGTTAATATCTAACTGATGTTACATATCTACAATATTTGCAAAGCCTATAAACTCAAAATCAACATTCTGCTTCCTGCAGCCGAGCGCGTACAGCTTTCTATTCTAGATGCAATACACTTCTTGGAAATCGGCTCAATGGTTCTCAAGTGTAGACTTTTCTGCATGTCACTTCATTTTCAATCGAGAAATCGCAATTGGTTTCCAAATGAAAGTGCACAGACTTTATTGTTTCTACGCCATAAATACAAGTTGCTAGGCTGAAATGGGGGATGAGTGCGTTATTTTTTTCACAATATCTTCCACTAAACCAGCCAATTAGGTGTCCTCCTCAGGCTGTTTATTGGTGTGTTTCTTAAGTTTACGATAAACAGGTTCTTATTTAAATGGCACATCGCAGCTTGTTTGCGTTATTGAAGTGTTATGTAATTTTTGTTTTACTTAGGTAATGGGAAATATTCGACATACGTTTCAGTATCCGAAATGCGTTCAAGAAATTTTATCCGATTTCTCTCTGAAATTGACCTTACCAAACTAAACTTGAAGAAGCACGGCCCATTTTCGTGCACACAATATAAAAGAAACTCTAAATACAGTTCTATACATCGAAGTGCTTTCGCTAAGTGCAGACGGCGTTCTATAACAAACGCGAACACTAGCATTGCTCGCTGAAATCGGAGGTATCGTTCTTTTTCTAGTCTATAACACCACCTACCAGGGCGGCAGCATTTCGATGTGGGCGAAATGCGAAAACACCCGTGTGCTTAGATTTAGGTGCGCGTTAAAGAACCCCAGGGGGTCAGAATTTCCGCAGTCCTCCACTACAGCGTGCCTCATAATCAGAAAGTGGTTTTGGCACGTAATTTTTTTTATAACGCCACCTAGTTGGTGTGGGCCCCGCGTCTGCAATTGCGCTCGCAGTATCTTAGTTGCACCCTACTAAGAAAACCCCGCGTTCCCCATATCTAACATCATGTGACATATGGGAAAAAAGGCTTGTTATATAGGATCGTATGTGTTTCATATCGGAATGTTGGGTATGGGAGTTACGAGGCCTGCAGTATTATTGTTTTTTTTTTTTTTTTAAGAAGGCATAACGCGGAACGCTTATGTCAAAATAGAACTGGCAATAGTTCTCACAGATAAGAAAAAGAGTTGCTGGGAGCTGTTTGTTGTCGTTCGGTAACTACGGTGATTCACAACATGCTGGAATGCTAGTACGCTTAGCATTAGGTGTACTTTACGGATTTGCATGTGTCAGAAAAATAATTTTCAAATCCCCCACCCCCTTTGCGGCATTACTCCTAACCAACTGTGTAGTTTGGGGACAATAAGCCCAGCAACGTGATGCGTATTTCCTGAGAGACCTGAGAGCCAGCTAGCGCTGATAAATGCAAAGCGCTCTAGTGTGAATTGCACTGGGGCGTCTATTACGCAACTGCTCCCTTGCTCGCGCTGGGTGTATGTTCTCATTGCTTTTCCCTTATACACGATGTTTTGCTATTGCCGTTTCACATTGTAACTGTTCTCCTCATTGCTTGTGTCTTATGTTCAGTGCGCCTCTTAATAGCTTTTTTTTTTTCTGTTCTCATACGAATCCACTGGCTGAGTTTTGTAGGAAACTGTAACCATGTCTTTGTTTTTATTATTATCTCCTGTAACCCCGCCCCCGCCTCTTATGTGTAATCCTGCAGGGGTCCTTAAGGGAAAATAAATGATGATGATGATGATGATGATGATGATGATGATGATGACATATGTTGTTTGTGGTGCAGTGTATCGACAACATTGAAAGCAGTTTATGCGTTTTCATCACCCTTTTAAAACTACATGTCCAACTGCCGAGCAGTGCAACTCTAGTGTATTGAGGAACGACAAGGTAGCCTCGTAAAAAGTTATGTGCCCTTGTCTAGGCCATTGTATTACTCTACTCATTACCCACTCTCGTTAATTTAATTATCTTCTGGGTGTTTCTTTTATCTGTCTGCAAGCGGTTAGACCATTACCGCGGGTTCACTGCTAAGTGAGAAATTCTGAGACGTCTTGTCGTGCACAGTGTACTCCGTGGAATATTCTCTGCGGAAGAAATTGTGCGAACTGTCCTCCAAAAGGTGCGCTGATAATACTTGAGTGTTCTCTTCAGGAGAAAGTGCACCAAGTCTCTGGTCTGTAAAGTATGCCGTAGAGCATACACCCGTGCAAGTGCCATGTATAATGTTGCCTCTCCTGACTTTTCCTAATTTTTAACGCGGAAGTTTAGTGCACTTTGTTCAGCAGCAAGGCGAACGAGATTGTCTTTTTCTTTTTCTCTTCTATGCTCTTCAGTTCATAGAAGTTTGACATATTTAGCTTTGCGCCAATGACGGCGCAGCCTTACGGAGCACTTTTTTTTTTTCTGGAAGAACTGCTGATAAGGAGACAAAGGGATTTGGTGCTCTTTTTCATCCAATAACGGCGCCCCTAAATTAAGCATACTGCCTGCTGTGAGCTTATGTGAAGGGATATAAAAGTTGGAGACTCACCGTTTCAGCTGGAAATGTCAAGCGGAAAAGCACCGGGCATAATCCGAAGTTGAGTTCCGCATGACCTACTACACAAGGCTAGCTTGCGAACTGCGAGAGAGAGAGAGAGAAAGGGAAAGAAAAAGGCGAGAGCAGTACAAGAAATACGAAATAAAATTTGAACTCGACGATCCTGCGCAAAGCAATGTCTGCGAAGTGGTTCAGTTCAGAGCCACTTCAAGATTGGTTTCGAATCACAGCGCGAGTTCTTTTTCGGGCTTTGCTAAACGAAACGGGAAACGGGAACCCAAAATGGGTCTTGAAGGAGTTCCTCGAAAACGACTCGAGGACACTCAAGAATCACGCACTAGCCGTAGCAGCAAGATGAGAGAAAATAAACTACCCAAAGTTCAATTACCTTGTTTTCAATGACCTGTCTTTCGATCTCTTCGCCAATTCTACAGATCGTTTACCGCCTGTCGTCGTCGCACTCGGGACAAGACGCAAACGGGCCGGTCGCTCCGCGAAATCCGTCCCGGAGCTTACGGGAAACACCCAGAGTTGGCGAGGCCGTCGGGTGAAATGCCAAAACGTGGGCACGCGACTACTCCAGGTGGCGCTCGGGCGCCTGAGACGGAGCCGGGTGAAGGAGCAGGCGGTGGGAACATTGGGGAGAGCAGGCGGCCCGTATAGGGTCAATGCGATCGAAGCGAGGGACGTAGATTTTCTCCGGCGTCGTAGCGACAGTGCGGCGCAAAACCCGCACGGGCTCTGAACTAAACGGCGTCTCTTTTGTTGCTGCGAACTTTGGCCTTTCTGGCGTCTCGCCGTATACTCACCTGTCTACTGCGCCCACTCCGAAATGATTGGTTTCGTCAGTGGGGAATAAAGAACGCGCGCACGCATACGCGAAGACACACACACACACACGCACGAACACACACGCACGCAACTATGTCGACGTGCCTCAAACCGAGTCAACTCTTTTCCGCCCTCTCTGGCTTGCAATGGCGCGTCTTTCACGACTGGTTTTGCTTGCACCCTCGGAATGGCCGATAGTGTTGCGCGTGTCCAATGCCGCAGTGATGAGGCCGTCGAGCATGTTAGTTGTTGTTTTCACTACACCGCGCAGAGAGCCTCTCTCACGAGCTCGTTAGGACACGCCTCGCCTCAAGCACCGCCGCTCTCAGCGCAGACTGTGTTGGAAAAGTCGGCCGACGTTTTCGGTCCCAACAAAAGAGGGCGAAGGCGCTGTATGTTCGAGTGACCTATAGTTGAAGGACTCTAACACTCCCGACAAGCCAGATGATAGCTGTGTAAATGCAATATTATTACCACGTTAATTCGACAGTCTCGGGAACAACTGTCTACTTTGAATGGACAAGCGTTCCTTCGTTGACAAATCAGCTCGCCGACAGTATAAAAGAATTACGCTTCGTCTCAAGTGTCGGGTGGGTGCAAAGAAGGCACGCATTGTTATAGTCGGGAGAAATTGAAATGCCGAACAATCTGGGAGGGCCTGTCGATGATTGGCCTCAGTTTGAGAATATCCAAAGAAGTTGTGATGCTTTCGTCATTTCGATAGACAACCATGCATGACCGTCCGCTTTGTCCATATCTTATTTTCCAGACTAATTGATATTCCGCTTCTACTGTATAGTTTCCTCGATAAGGCATGGGCTTAAATGAAGTGTTTTCCAAGTTTCACGAAGTCATTAACATGCTAAGAACTTGTGAGTGCTGAAGCGCCCGGTTTTTTTCAAGTACACTTGTGTCTATTAAAAACCTAATCGTGTATGGCCGCCATCCATAGCCAGTCGGCACCGCACGAAACTGCCACGTTTAAACGTATATAGTTCGTGGGCTATAGTCCGGAAAATACGGTAATTCAAGCTTTGGTCTCAGACGAGCGCGATTGCTGAGCTTCCTCCTTTATCGCTTCTCGACGCTTCACATTCACTCTGCCACTTAGCCCAGACGTTTCGTAAGAAAGCCTACATTTTAAAGTTGGCGAGGACTCCTGAGAGTGTTTGCATCAACGCATACTTCTATGACGTCGCCCGCTGCTTATCGTCGAGTTAGCTAGCGGCCATTCGGGCAGGGTGGGCAAACTCGTTATCCCATCGTCGTCACCCATCTTATAGAAACGCGCAGTCATTATTCTCGAGAACGTGACGACCCTGCAGCCGAGGTGTCACCTTAACCGCTCACCTTAAATTGCGAGCAGCTCGCTTTCGAATCACTGCCAAGTGTGTGGAACCCACTTGCCGGAAAACTCCAATTACCTTAACGTAGGCACGTCGCTACCCTTTCTGGCTCAGTGAAGGTGGTTAAGTCACGTTACTGGAAGAAGAAAGGGTCCGCGCCTTTCCCTTACGTATTCTAGCCCCTTTGTGCGTTGTGATGAGTTTTTACGCCGTAATTATGTACACTTTCATTCGAGCACCCGCGCTTAGTTCCATTTATCGCGAGCTATGGCTGATTTATTTTTACAGTTAGGAAATTTATGTATATTTTCTGGAGGCCTTGTAAAAACTTTGTTGGAAATGTTTTTACCTGCAGCATGGATATTTAAGACAGATCAGGCAGGTCAGTCATCATAAATGAAAAGAAAACCTTGATATGGGCTATTCATTATTTTAGGTGTTGCAGTATATTGTGAAATCCACTGAAATATTTGTTTTAAATAAATACACCACTTATTTTGAGTTGAGCCCTTCTTCAACACCACTTTTGCTACACAACGCCTCAAAATTCTTGTCAGAGGTGGTAGTGCATCTATGAAAATAATATCTTTGCATGATTCTCTCAACTAAAGTGGTTTATGACATATTTTTTTAAACAGACGTTTACATCTACACGCGGCCCTATCTGCAATATATTTAGCTTGTCACTGGTCCGAACTCTGTAGAGTAAATAGAGTCAGAGTGTAAAGGCACCATGATTGAAAACGTTACATTACAGTGGCCGTGAAGGCGCCCTGAAGTGTGCTAGACAGGTAACTTGAAAAAACGAGCAAAATACGACACACTGGTATGGCTTGTGTGTCCTCTACAGTGTCATAAATCGATGCAGCTGCATGGTATAGATGATGTGGCCCTGGGCTGCGAATCTACAAGCGCGATGTTTTCGCATCGCATTTTCATTTGCTGATGCAGGTGCACCTGCTGATGCATTTGCAACTGCTGCTCAATGTTGCCTGAAAAGCGGCAGTGGGAAGTGTTTGCCTGAAGTTATGTCAATATCCTCGAGTGTGAGTGAAAAACTTTATTAGCTCTAGGTTTGCTGGTCTTCTGCGGTCTTCAGATGGCTTCGTCCATCTTCTAGCACAACGGTCGGTTGCCCTTAGTCCAGGGCTCCACTGGATGCTGCTGTCAGTTGTGCTCGCCGAATCAGACCTTCTTGGTTGACCTGGCGATCGCTGGAGAACACTCCCTGCCATTGCTCCGCACTCGGGTTTGGTATACCGGGTACCACGTCTATCTTCTGGAATGCCCACGTTATGTGATACAGCGTGAGTGTTTCGTGGCACCAGGGGCATGTGTCATTGTATTGTGTGGGATAAATTTTGCTGGCTACGTTTAGGTTCGGGTACGAGCCCGTTTGTAGCTGCCTCCACGCGACAGAGTCCTCTCTGCTTAGGGAGTTGCGCGGTGGCGGATACCGCTTTCTGCAGCCCTTGTAGTAATTTAGTATCGCCGAATAAGATAAATTCCATACACGTGTTGCCGTAATGTCAGGGTCCGTCCTTGTGGCAGTTACGTTGCAGCACCTGCCGCCCAGGGCAGCCTAAGTTTGCAACATATCCGGCGCTTCTTTCAATTACGTACAGCACCGGTGAATCATGCAATAGAGACCCTGCAGCCAGCCTCCTAAAATGAGTACGGAAGAGGCACAAAAGGCTTCGCTTCCAAAGAAGCTTTATTTCGGTTCTTCTGAGTGCATCTTGGCTATGAAATCATTTTCTCTCGTGATTATAATGAAGCGGGGAGGCAAGGAGGAGCTTCCAGCGACAGGTCCGCATTTCAGAGTCTTCATTGTGCTCTTCGACATCACGAAGTCATTGGCATACTTGTAACATCCTCAAGAACACAAAGAACGCTCCGTTTTTGGTCATTGTTATCTTGAAGCTTGCCTTACGATAAAATGCCCACTTTCCACGTGAATATGCAGCCATGTCAGAGTAACTTGCACCTTACACGGATAGACAGCCCATTCGGGTTCAATAAAACGAGTCGACACGGAAGATTACACAACAATCACTGGTATATCAACAATCAAAGCCACTATATAGGGCCAGTCATGCGCTGTGCTTGGTGAACGGAGCCCAATAAAGCGTTGTTTATCAGACCAAAAGCGGCAAGTGCAGTTATATATGGAGCTTCGGACGTTGAGGATGAGCTCTGGACCTCCTCAAGGTTCATTAGGCCAACTGTTCCGCCTTTTACTGTTCATTAGGAGTACGAAGGGCCCGAAATTTTCTTAAGAGACGCCGGCTATTTGCAAGTATTGATGACAACATGTCTGCAGTCTGTGTTGGTAAATCAAGCATGCCACATTGACCGGTCCTTGGGCCCGCGCTATTTTTGCCATGCATGAAAGATGTTATTGCGGAATCTCATGCTAAAGAAAGACTATTTGCAGATGACTGCATCATTCACACGGAGGCTTAATGCGTAAATGAGCAAACTATTCTCAGTGATTACTTGTCAACAAATTACGAATGGCGTAGTCAGTAGTAGATGTCCTTAAACCTAGCTAAAACAGCCCTCATGGCCATTTCACATGAGCGTCGGCCATTAGAATTTGTTTTCGCGTTGCGACGCAATCACATGCGTCCAGCCCACGAACATGAGCAACTAGGCGTCACTATAACATTCAACTTCAGTTGGACCCCACATACTGAAACCATTGTCGGAGAAGCCAATAAAGCTTCAGGATATTTAGGACCAAAGCTCAAGCTTGCTTCCTCAGAAACCAAACCACCCGGATACTAAATGCTTGTGCGTCTTGTGCTCGAATACGCCTGCCAGATGCGGGACCTGTACACAAAGGAATCAGTCGCACGGCTAGAACGGGTACAGAGACGGGCGCTACGCTTTGTTTTTTCCCGGCACAGAAGGTGTAAATCTGCAACCCCACTTTAAAAGGAAGGAAACCTGTTTCTTCTTAGTCAGTTAAGGAAAAAGAAGGCTTATTCTGTTCTGCAGCCTAATAAATGACTTAGTATTGGTAGACGGGGTTCTCTACGTTGATGAAATGACTCGAATTACCTGTAATAAGCACAGCAAACACGTGAGGGAACCACATTTCACAAAGAACTGTTTCGACCGTTCATTTTTCTCGTCGACCGTACTGTATTTGGCTATAACACGTGGAATAAAAAAAATCAGTGCCTATGAAGAAGGGGGACCAGCGAAGCTGCGTATGTGGGCCCCTTAATGGCGAACTGCACCTCCACCTCGCGTCGGCCCCGCATTGCACTATCTTCGGAATCGGCGCACGTAAGGGGTGTGCTTAACGCCTGCTTCGTCTCCGCCATGACGTCGGACTGGTATAGCACTATCTTTGGGATCGGCCCACGTATGGGGAGTGCTTAACGCCTGCTTCACCGCCACCGCAGGTCGGCCCAGCATTGCAGTATCTTCGGGATCGGCCCACGTATAGGGAGTTTTGTGTCTACACACGGACACGATCCTGGGGAACTAGCCCTTTACAGCTTCGCTGTGAAATTGGTTACGTCATTGTGTTTCGTAAATAAAAATTAAATAATACAATTGATTACGACGACGAACGCAGTAGCACTGGCACGAGCGCATTTGTGCGGTGGCACTGAGGGGCGAGCCAGCCGTGGAAGAAGACGACGCTGGAACCAAACCAGATGATGAGAGTTTTGTGTTAACACACGGCGACAATTCTGGGGGAAGTAGCTCTTTACCAGACCCACCGTGGTTTCTCAGTGGTTATGGTGTTGGGCTGCTGAGCACGACCTCGCGGGATCGAATGCCGACCACGGCGGCAGCATTTCGGTGGGGGCGAACTGCGAAAACAACCGTGCACTTAGATTTAGGTGCACGTTAAAGAGCCCCAGGTGGTCCAAACTTACGGAGTGCTCTACTACGGCGTACCTCATAATCAGAAGGTGCTTTTGGCACATAAAGCCCCATAATTTATTTTTAGTAGCCCTTAGCAGCTTCGCTGCAAAATTGAACCGAAAAAGTTGAAATTTACTTGCTCTCATAGACAGGTTTTTATAACCACGGTGCAATTCTGGGATGTTTTGAAAACGTAGGATCACGTAACAAGGGAGAGTCTTTGCTGAATAATGGCAAACCAGGCGACTTCGAACACCTTTAGCTCTCAAAAATGAAAGCAGCGATTCAGCAGGGATAAATCAATAAACAAATAAATATCTGTGTGTGTGTGTGGGTGGGAGGGGGGGGCTGCGTGTCTGTGTATAAAACATGCTTATTTGAAATCAGGGGTTAGCGTACCGTGCTAGTCTCTGGGTTGTAGAATTGGAAACAGACGACACCAAAAAGGGTTAGAAGCGTCCACTATAGGGCTGCTGGTCGTACCCACGTGTTCCGCAAATCCGGTGTACACTTTGCGATCGAATGTTTAGTGTTCGGGAGAACTCGATCACCCCAGTTTGCTGTTTCCTCATTGCTGGTTGGCCTCGGAGAAGCCACAGCTGTTTTAGGGGATCGATCCGCCAACAGACCTGAGAAGATCGCTCGAAGTGACATAAATAATTAAGGGGCAGTCCAATCGAATGTGCTAGCGTGCCTTGTAAAAACGCATTTTCATCTCTGACCGACACGCTAGTCGGTCGTACCCTCTACCAATTTTTCACCGTGGTCATGACTCTCAATGATAAGCGTTAGGTTTCCGATCAGAACCTAGTAATTCTAGACTTTAGATGATGTTTAACAATTTTTAATATAATGGAATCAGGAACTGAACTATAATTTTAGTGTCCATATCTGTAGCAGCAAGCCTTAATTTTTTTCATATTTTTCTAGATTCTTTTGTTCTTTCATTTTAATTTCTTTCTTCATTTTCCTTCACCGTTATGTACACTACAAATTAGATTAAATATCCCGCATACTCATACTTTAGTTTCCCTGAGCCTTTGCCAATAAACCGCGAGCTATATGTCGGACTAACTTTTAACTAAACTAACTAAACTCACGTTTAGCTGCAAATGCAGTTGTGTTGTAGGAACGAAGGGAAAGCTTCGTGCGCGGGTTTATGCCAGCTCCCCTTTGACTGTCACCACACGTCGCTTATTATGTTCACGTAAAATTTTGTCTTTATGCCACTCCATTTTTCAGAGTCGCTGGTCATGTTGGCCGCAATACTGAAACCGTGTCTCACAGAGGACTGCGACGGTAGAAACGCGCGCGCCGCTGTCTCAGTCGGAAGGCTCCCGAGAGTCAGCGCTCGAGTAGCTTCACGTAACGCTGCACAGAAATTCCACCAAGGAGCGCAAGAATCGACGCAGTCTGGACACGCGAGTCTCCGCCAGACACCGTACGTCATTCCCCTGTCGATATATGTGCCGTCGAGTGGCCACACCGTGGCGTGTCTCCGCCCCATTACTCGCGTCAATGCACCAAGCCTCTTGCGTCGCCACCAAGTCGGGCCCGTTGGCTGCGGCCGTTGTACGCGCCATTGATCTTATTGGGACTCGCACTTTTCATTTAGCCACGCTGCGCTATTGCTCACTAGCTGTGCCACTAGATTACGGACGGCGAGCGCTGAAACTTCGCGTGCCAACCCCACTGCCGTAGCGCACAGCCTGGCGAGTGGTGGAAGCAGTTTTCATTAGCAGTTGCTGCGATTTCGCGTCATCGATTTCAACGCTCATCTTGAGGTACCTGTGTCCGGCTTCTGGCCTCACTCGGTACGTGCGCGCTAGAATGTATGAGCGCACGCGCTTCTTCATCGTACATAAGTATGCCCAGAGATGTGGAAGGCAAGTTCTTCTTGCTTTTGAGTTCTATCATATTTTTTTTTCAGTGCAGAAGTAATGCGTCACAGATGAAGGTAAACACACATACCAGTAAAACAGGGCCTGTGTATGTTTGCCATCATCTAAGTCTTGTCTTTTGCGCTGCAAAGAAAAAAAAACATTCTACGACACTGCGACGGCACGTATTCCTTTCAGAGTGGAAGGGTTTCCTCAACTAAGGGGAACTAGGCACGACACTGAAGGACGTGCACCCTAGCAAGTAGCGGCTTACAGGGATCTTAGACTCTAAGGAACAATTGTATCCATTGGCGTTACTGCGGCCGCGAGGAGAATACTGAGAGCGTTTTGTGGAAATGCCTTCGATAGAGCGTGCCGAGACAGTTGCTTGCCACTGTGCTAACTCTCGTAGATGACGGACTGTTGTCAGAACAAATCATTTTGGATTGTCACATCACGAACCGTTGCAGCAAAGGGCCGGGAAGGGATTGTTACAATTATTTACGGAAAACAAATCTGAACAATCGGCTTTAGCACTGACGCGTAAAGCAAGTGTTACCGTCTGCTGTGAGGGGCTGTCACAAAGTGCACTTTCTTGTTCTCTCTGTGCTTTAACATTAACTTTCCCCCTCCCTCCCACAGCCCCCTCCTCCCATTCAGTGCAGGGTAGAAATCCGAGCCCGAATTCACAATGCTTTTCGTTAGTAAGCGCTATTTGTAACTGGCCTACAGACTTTTCACTAATGTCTTCACAGCCTGCGCTGTAACTTCATGACTGGCAGATATTTTATCTTAAGAACAGTCCTAGCTTAGGAGCATTTTGTGAATACAGGCCCCCCAATTTTCAGTCCTGATTAACCTCTAAGCCATTATCCTTTCTTTCCTCTCTCTATCTCTCTCCTCCACTCTTCGGGGCGCATGCTGAACCCAAATAATAATCGCCATCTATCTCGGATAATAACATATGGAGCAGACACTAGTAGGTTAACAAAGAAGCTTGAGAACAAGTTAAGGAGCGCGCAACAAGCAATGGAACGAAAAGTGTCAGGCGTAACGTTAAGAGGCGGCAAGACAGGGATGTGGTTTAGAGAGTAAGCAGGGTTGGCCGATATTCCAGTAGACCTTAATGAAAGAAATAGAACAGTTATATGATTGGTTGCGAAAAGATGGGGACCTTAGTAGGGGGACGACAGAAAACTAAGGGGGCGCGCTTGAAATTAGAAAATTTACAGGCGTAAGATGGAATCAACTGGAGGAAGCCATGGGTTATTGGAGATCCCTGGGAGAGGTCTTTTCAACGTCGGGAACAGGCTAGTGATTATTACTGTTAGCATCATTAACGTTCTAATCTTCGGTGTATCTTCTTTCGTTAATGCTGCACGCGGTATATTTCAGCCTGGAACGGCAGGTGTGCATCGCCGTGACACAGCGCTTTCGGTAGTAAATTTCTCAGCTCAGAGCACTAAAAGAAAAAAAAATGCACGCAATATAAGTTATAAATGTCACTTGACGGCGAAGTGACAAGCAGCGAGAATAAAAGCTTTTCTATAGAGTGCAGGAGCAGGGCGCAGTGCCAGTTGGATCAAAAGCACCGGCACGGGCAACTGATTAATTTGGTACGCTTGAATTTTCTGACACCCCCCCCCCCTTTCTTCGAAAGGAAATGCGCCAAACATGCAGGCTGGCAGCCCACCTAGTCAGTTTAGCAACAGACGAGAACAAACCGACGAGCAAAGGGATTTTTAATTAGTAGTGCACCACATGCTTGGAAAGCAGGAAAAAAATGCTCTGTCTTTTAGCGACAATGGTGTCTAGCTTTTCGGAAGTGCGTGAATGTTTTTTTTTTTTTTTGGATGCTCGAAATGTAATTGTCGCATGATGATTTTTCAGCAGAGTGGGCGTAGAGGGAAGATAAGGATGACGCAAGGAAGCCGGCAATTGCTTCACCCGAGTGTTCGCTTTTAATGCGCGCGGAAAAAAACGCTAGGCCGTTAGCAATTCATCACAGCAAATGAAGGTAGAATGCTACCACTCGACGAATTTCACCTCACATAAAAAATAATTAAAATATGGGGTTTTACGTGGCAAAATCACGATCTCTTTAGGAGGCATGCCGTATAGTGGGGAACTCTGGGTTATTTTGGACGAGCCGGGGTTTTTCAACGCGCGCCTAAATCTAAGCAGACGGGTGTTTTTCGCATTTCGCCCTGATCTAAATGCCGTCGCCGTGGCCGGGATTTGATGCCGCGACCTCATTCTTAGAAGCGCAACACGAAAGCCACTAAGCAAACATGGCTGCATCGAACCATTGGAAATTTGCTGAACTTCATCACTCGTTGAATATGATGGTAAAAGAAATGTCCGAAGGAAAACAATTCACTTCTGAAAATTACTTCATTGGTTTGCGTACCAGGCTTTGAATCCTACGTATTAGCGCGATAACGTTACTCTGCCGAAACGGGAGCCTAAATATACTTCTACAGCGAAGCTGTTAAGGCTTAGTTACCGCAAGATCGTAAAAAAAAAAAAAAAAAAATATGGGGTTTTACGTGCCAAAACCAATTTCTGATTATGAGGCACGCCGTAGTGGAGGACTCCGGAAATTTCGACCACCTGGGGTTCTTTAACGTGCACCTAAATATAAGTACACGGGTGTTTTCCCATTTCGCCCCCACCGAAATGCGGCCGCCGTGGCCAGGATTCGATCCCGCGACCCCGTGCTCAACAGCCTAACACCATAGCCACTGAGCAACCACGGCAGGTTTCCCCAGGATCGTGTCCGTGTGCAGACGCAAAACTCCCCATACGTGATCCGATCCCGAAGATGGTGCAATGCCGAGAAGACCCTCAATGGAGTTGCAGTTCACCATTAAAGGGCCTACATACAGAGCTTCGCTGGTCATCCTTGTTTACATAGTGGAAGGCACTATTTTTTTTCAATTAGAACATAGGCTCACGCTTTCAATCGCTGGCACTGGGACCGCATTACAAGAGACGCTAAATGCCCGAACGCTCGTTTACGGTATCTTATAGGTGCACGTCAATGAACAACAGGCGGTCAAAATTTATCCGAAGCCCGATTTCTAGTAAGACGTCTCTTATCATGCAGTCTACAGTTTCGGGACGTTACACACCATAATTACATCCTCTCTTAATTTAAGCATGGTTGTACAACTTTGACCACTTAAATTTCGGCTGGAAACCGAGAAACGTTATGCGCTTGGATGATTTTTTAAGAGCTCTGCTGTGTATTTCAGACTGCCCCTGTACTTAATCTCAGTGATCTCGCATGGAGCCATAAATTTTACTTGTCATGATACGAGCCCTCATGGACGTAAAAGTGCTTGTAAATCGCTTACGGTTGCGCTGCTAAGCCCGGCCGCGGTGATCGCGCTTCACTGGCGTGAAATGAAAGAAACGCTGGTGTACCGCACATTGAGTGGACGTTAAAGAACCCTAGGCGGTCAAAATTTACGAAAATCCCCCACTACGGCATGCCTCTTAAGCAGATTGTGGTGGCGCCAGAATTTGAACACCAAAACACCAGAATTTAATTTTGAAGTCACTTACGAGTTCATTAATTCTTGGAGACCTACAAAAAAGCTATTTGCATAATGAATACAAGATAGCGCGATTATCATAAAAAAAAAGAAACAAATGTAGCTTTAGGCTGCCCGATACGTTTCAACTTAGGCAATGTAGGCTTGGCATTTAGAAATACATGTCCCCGAAATTCGTAGTTAAAATCCGACGGCAAACGCTTCTTGTATATTCATAAATGTCTTTTTTTCGGCATTCCCTGACAAAGCTCCGTGAAAAACTGATGTTTTTCACGGCGAAATAGCAGAAATTGCGGCTCTGATGCCAATGTGTAGTTTAGGAAGGTATATCAGCCTGTTGCCCGCTTCTTTAAATTATAGTTATATCGTACGCTTGCGGTTGAAAGAATGCTCCCCATCCGATGACATTGCTACTAAACGGCGTTGGCTGAAACTCATGCTTCTCTCATCTTGTTCATCTTACATCTTGCATCTTGCTCATGCATCTTGTAGGCTTGCGCACATCTTTGGGGAATTTCACGTTGATAACGTACCACACGCGTAAAGCGGAGGATGTCTGTTCGTTTCCCACTAGCCGAAAGTTGTCTTTTTATCGATTACCGTTTCCCTTCTCCTTATAATTTCTACTTTTCAAACAAAAGCAAGTCAATTTTTTTCTAGGCTCTGTATGGCTTTATTATCTGTGGCATCCGTATGGCTGTACAAAAAAAAAAAGAAACATGGGAACTCAGGTCCCCTTATTTTCTTCGCGGTTGCTTATTCTCCAGACGAGTATCTAAAAGGCAGTGGTAGTACTAGGACTAAGAATAAACAGACATGCCTCGTGCTCTGAATGGTGTTAATTCCGTAATAGGAACGTCGGTTATAGAATAATTCGCCGTAGATTGGGAATTAGTCATTTAGCTACCCCTTATCGGGACATGCCGCATGAATGAATGCGTTAGCCACGGCTTTGAATTCTACCAAGCAAGAACGGCCAATATCTCTCAAAGCAGCGCTTCTTGATAATTACGGAGAGTCGATCACTGGGCACACACGCTATAACAGACGCGGTGAAAATTGCGATTCAGCTTTGCAGGGTACGAAAGAAAGGTTACTGCGCAAGTCGAAGAGAAACTGAAGAAGTTGCTCAACACCTACGTTAATGGCGAGAGCCTCCAGCTAATAGAAGATGACAAAGTCTCCGACGACGACGAAACTTTTCTCGGGCATGAGTCTTCAGGCCCTTCGCTTTTATTAAAGCCCCGTATGCAAATATCTGAGTTGCATCCAAGCTGACTGCACTCTCGAATGTAACCAAAAGTCGTCGTCTTCAAAGGCTCGTCGTCTAAAAGACGAAGTCGAACTAAAAATGAAGAATAAAGAAGAACGCCTACTGAGCGTATTCGGTCGAACTTTTGGGAGGCAAAAGTAAACAGTAACAACGCCACACTGAAAAGTTTCCGCTGAACCTTTTAGAGAAGCAAAAGTAAAAAGTAACAACGCCACACTCAAAAGTTTCCGCTGAACCTTTTAGGCCACAATTTCCTTCTTCGACCTCAGTGGGAAACGTATGCACGTGCCAGCTATCGATTGACCCGTGCCGAAGAAGTTCCACTTTACTTTACGGGGCACGGAGCATGGCAACAAGTGAATTTCTTTGCATTTAGCCTCCTTATTGTATAAGTACGCACTCTAACTCTTTTCTTCTCTCGAATACGCACGGACGAATGACCGCGCACGATATGCAAAGAGAAGCAATCAAAGATATTGGCTTTTTTCATGTGGCTGGGATTAGCAAATCGTTCAATTCACTCCAGTGCACCGCCTATTACACCTGAACACCTGAATATACACCTGAACTTCAATTGCAACAAAACGGACAAAATTAAAAAAAAATCAGAAGAAAGAAAAGATGACGGCGTTAGGCAGCCAACCTTACATTGTCCGTGCCACGATTTCTGGGATAAATTGAAAAAGCTCTCAGTGTTTGCTTTTACTCTGAATAAAACCAACTCCTTTAAAATTTTCAAGTCCACCTGGCGTTTTTTAAGATACGTCTGGAGGCTTAAGCGCAATTTGTATTTCAGTTTGCTTACAGTTTATTGCAAGAAAACAGAACGCAATCACACGTAACTTTAGCCTCGTTATGTCTATCGCAAAAAAAGTGCAAATTCAAATTATCAGTACCACAACAATTCCGGGTCATCTGATGGCGGGGAGGGTTCGAGCCTCAAGACTGACAGTAGCATGCGCAAAGCATCTGTATTTAGTTGAGAGCCACGGAACTTTCAATCCTGAATCGTATGATGGGCTGTAAGGGCCCCAGTAGTGAAAATTGTTGGCCGGTTTTATCACTGCCAAGCAAAAGACAACGTATAACGTGAAGAAACATAGTGGAATAGAGAAATAACGCAAACATCTATGAAACACGTCCGTAAATAAACCCCGGTTAAACCTTTGTGATAGAGCTATAGGGTAGGGTGTACTTACAGACTGAAGAGTCGCTTTTTCTGACGCTGCTGCGCGAGTTATTTTTTGCCTCAGTGTCGTGTACGATCCAGGGAAGACGATAAAACGGTGAGCTTGCAGTAGTGCCTTTCACTCCAGACAGCTATGGTGGAACTGCAAGGATTTACCCAGAGTGTGGATTTCGTTTTTAGGCAACAATAGCGATTGAAGGAGGGTACACAAGAATAAAGGTTCTACTTTCCTTTAATATCTCTAGGGAAATGGTACCCACGTGTCGTCTATCGATTGCTCCGAACGGAGGTTTCATTCTACTTTATTTGCTTAAAAGGGCCGCAGAATGTGGGCCTCTAAAGTTAAAGAAAAAAAGAGTTTCTGAAAAGAGCCCGACTTACATGGTAATTTTTTTATTTTTTTTTCTGTAACAAGGGATAGCAAGGAGCAGGGGCTTAAAGCAGAAAACATCGTTCGTGAGTAAGACGTCAAAGCCAATGGGATCAAAATCAAAAGAATTTGTTTCTCCCGATATATCGCAAAAGTTTTTCTTCTTTTTCCGACTGAGTATATATAAAAAAATAATAAGGTCTCTCGTCGTCATCAATCGTATGAGTCGCTTATGCTTCGCTCAGGTCCCCGTTCACAACACTTTCTGACATTTAACTTGGACAGCTTCCACTGAAGTGTAAATTCTCGAGTTCATGAATCTATCAAACACATTTTTAAGAAATAAATTCTGCGATTAAAGCCGTCATTACCACAATATTATTATGAGGCACGCCGTAGTGGGGAGCTCTGGAGTAATTTCGAGAACCAGGGGTTCTTTAACGTGCACCCCATGCACGCAAAACTGCGTTTCTTTTTTAATCGCCAGCATTGAAATGTGGCCGCCGCAGTACCGGGGTTCGAATCCGCACTCTCGTGCTGGCAGCGCAACGTCATAGCCACTAAGCCACCTCAGCGGGTCACGTCAAAGTTTGCTGTTGAACTTTCAAGTGTTTCACCGAATGCCCCTAAGTTACTGCGTCCGTCTGAAGACTTCAAATTTTGATAGCTTATTAGAGATATTAAAAGTATGAATATTTTTTGGGTAAAGAACTATGCTGTGCCATTCACACAGGGCTCCGTTGGAACCATTCTGTGTTGTGAGAGAGCCCAATATAGCAGTTGGAATCCACATTCTAAACAATCTCGAATCACAAGTGACGGCTAAAGCATAATTTTTGCAAAATAAAAATGTTTGTGCACTGAGCCGCTATGTACTGAAAACAAAAAAAGCTTCAATAAAAATTTCGCTTTGTTATGTGAGATCATCGCCGCCACAACGATGCTGAGACAATGATGTAGCGTTTTCGATTTATTTCAGTTTCTAAATCTGTAACGAAGCAATAGACGTGTTCCTCCTCGGATTGGACTCTTAATAGGGATGATAACAGCTTACACATATTGATTTATAAAGTAATAGACAACTTTAGGGCTAGTTATAAGCTTGTCATTTGCGTGTTTACAGGCTGGCTGCTATCTACACTCAAGAGACTGCACGAATTAGTAAACAAAAACTGCCATGTTATAAGTAAAACCCAGGAAGATGAACGCCCAAAAATTTATCCTGATCTCTTTGCAATCAGACGGGCGCGAATGAATTAAAAAGTTGCGTTTCGCATAACCGAGAACGGACAAATTTGTCAAATCCACCAGGAGCAGCGTTTGAGACAAGGACAAAGTGCTTTGTTTGTCATCTAACTTTTTTGTCTTCGACTTTTGCGCTACCCTTAACAACGGAGACAGGGTTTCCTATGAAAAAGTTTCACAGAGAACTAGCACGCTAGTATCTATTGGAGCATCGAGAATGACGGTTCAACCAGCATAGTCTATGAATTTTCCTAAAACTTCGTCCTTTTAGCTTCGAATGGCTTCGTTACTTAGGATATTGTTCGTTCTCGACAAAATTTTTTCTGTAAATGCAACAATTCATGATAAATCAGCGTATGCGCACAGTCTCACTGCCTTCTGGGTTCCGAAATGTAAGATTGCTTTTCGAAATCTAGGCCGATTAAGGGAGGTAAAGCGCTGTAAATAAAGCCACAAGAGCGTATGAAGCCACAAACACGAAGATGAGACAAATGGATGTGCTAACCATCCTTCCAGGGCCGGCTGAACAATCGCAGCGCCAGGGTTCCCTTTAGAACTTTTAGGAAAGCTCGATGAGAACCAACCAAGAAGGCTATGCATTTTATCTCGTTGCTACACACTTAAGAACGTGAAAATGAGAGGTCCCATTATTGCTTTTCCCAGTCAAGGAAACCAACGAATAACGATACCAAGAAAAGCATAGGGGAGCTTATTTGTACTTTTTAGATCAAATGCAGAAATCTTAATGTAAAGGTAAATAAAATGGGCGAGAAAAACAACTTGCCACGGTCGGAACCTAGCCTACGTCCTCCGCAATACGCGTGTGATGCTCTTATCAATAGAGATAAGGTGGCCATTGCCAATTCCGTATTGCGGTGTAGTAGTGTAGGTGTACAGGATCTAACCCGAAGTATGTTAGCCAGCGCACTCATTGCCATGTTGGTGGATGTTGCTTGGCCTCCTCACTAAAGTAGTTTCCTGGTGCTGTCGGGATTCATCCGTTACACTTTCCCACCAATAAATAAAATTTAAGATATCATCTAGTGTGTAGCAAATGAGTATAAAACTGCAAGGAACATTGGCGATAAAATCTTGTGCATCAAATTCTTTGTTATATATGGTAGCTTTTCATTCGCACGGCGGTAAGGATGCTATACTTCTGAGGAGCAGCTTGTATAATTACATGTTCAATTATTGTGACTCGTCGAATATGCGATCTAACTAAAGTATAGCATGGCTTCAGGTGTGAATAAAAAACCAGATGTGACAAATATGATGCATCAAAGGCGACATAAGCATAAGTACAGACAGGGAAGTGACCGAAAAAGACAAAGAAGCAAAACATAAATTGAGAATGGCACCATCCTGTTTCACATATTCTTTACATGCACGTGGATTTTGCAAGCGACTACGCATATAGTTGCACAATGCACAATGAGCAGCACAATGAACTACCTAAAACCAAAGCTTTTTTCCTACTAAAGTGGTTAAGATGCGCTAAAGTAAGAAAAATTATCGCACTTCACAGAATCTTCGTCTCAAAACAAATACATGTGTCTAGGAAGATTAACACATCGCCTCACTGTGCACTCTATCTTAAGTCCAGCAGAATTATGTCTACAGAAGCCATGAAAGTGAGGCGCTTTTGCTTAACGCTACATGTTCACATCCGCCAATAGATGAACAAGTGTTCTACTCAGATGCTCTCAGTTCTTTGCATTGAACGCAACTCTACCTCCACTAGCATACTTCATTGGCAAGCAGATAAGAGAAAGCACGATTTCACATTTTTAAAATACTTTTCAAGTCCAAGTGGCTCTCCGGCTTCTAAGACGTAAGGTGTGCACCATGGTGTACGCAGGTAAAGGCCTTAATTGCTCCATGCTTTCGCTTCGGGAGGCACAAGCGGTTCTAATGAACTGTTTTCGTGAGCATGCGCGTAAACGATGACTTCTTAAACATAGGATTATCTTCCCCCAATGCTTCCCCTTTCTGGAACATAAAAGGAAGCCATAATTCTTAAACTAGGTGTAAACAATAGATAAAAAGGAAGACATGAGAATCTGCTTGCTTCATGTCAGCATTTAAAATACAGAATCGCAGTGGTTTGTATTTGCAAACTTGCATTCACATGCTGTTAAATGTAAGCTAATAAAGCTGTTAAATGTATGTAAGCACCTAACCAAACATGAGCCCTTGCTTTTTATAGAGAACACAGGCACCCTGCTCATTGTAAGTATGTGTCATGTCACTAAGCAAATATGCAACTTCATTGCGCCAGTATTCTTTTATCACATGGATATATCTATTGAGAGGCAAGACAAAAAGCAGTCACTTCTCATAACTAATCAGCTTTTTTAAGCACATTTCAATTACACTTGCTCCTATGTATTTGTCACCAGATAGCATACTTGATTTTGACTTTCCCATCAGAGACATTACATAAATATGCAATGTTAAGCTGACTGCCTAGACAATGTGGGAATTTTCATCTTGGTGTGACATACTGTAATTTGATTTTGTTGACATATGGTCAAATGGTACGACCAATATACCCACATTCTAGTTTTCTTGTCCAAATTGCATGGCAATGTAATTTGGTTCTTTGGCGTTCCCTCCTCCGCATTCGTGAAGTCGCGCTGGGCTGGCTCTTTGACAGCGTTGGGTCCTTGCAGCTGCCTTCATGTGTTATATAAAGCGGGTGCCTTCAAAATATCGTGCAAAAGTCAATACAAAGACATGGTGTAAAACAACATCCAGACACTCAAGGTCATGGCACTAAAAGAAAGTCTTAGCTCTGTCTTCCTACTGAAATGCATACGAAACATTCTAATGACTGCAACAGTCCACTTCTAAACTAAGTTCAATTTTTAGATTTAAACAAAAAAGAAATAACCAACGGTTCATCCGCGTTCGGCACCAACGTTAAAATACTCCTGCTAATAAATAGAATATTGGTCATTGTCAGATGTCATAGGTCTGTCATTAGTGTGGCGTGTCGGAAACACCACTCGTGACACATCCTAAGCAGGTGCCCAGTGTGCCCCCGCACCATCTCTGGTAGTGTCACTGCTCAAGCCATAATTTGAGGATCATATCTGCAAACATGATGCTCAGTATGGATGAAAATATGGTCCTCCAGTTCAATGGATATGACAGGATGTGCCTATAAGAAAGGACAACAAGGCTTGTTATGGAAAGCTTACCCACATTCCAATAATAACAAGAAAGTTCACTGTGGTCTGCATCTAAGCTTACTAAAAGGCATGAACTTATTTTCATTTATGAGGTGCGCAGTTTTTGACAGACTCCTGCAGTTTGAAATCTAGCGTTTTACATTCTTGAAGGCATGTAAAAGTTGCAGTTAGACGGCAGTTATAAGTTTATTAGACCAACTCTTGGTTTTGTGTACGACAGACGACTGGTAACACGGAATTAGAGAAACTTTTTATTTTAATACTTTATTTATCTACTAAAAATATTAAAGCGGTAACCACATTTTGATTTGCCATGCAGTAGCAAGATGCACACATGACGCTTGTAACCCCCAGAGAAAGGGTGATTTAGCTGTTCATATGACATAACTCTGAAACGGCAACTCATATTAGCCTATGCACAGGCATGTCCAACACAATAAGGGTATGCAAAGTAACCCTACAATTGTAATTCCACACAGCAGCAGTTGTGTTCGATGCCTATGCATAACTCCCTGCTTGACAATTCACTGAGTTCGTAGACATAAGCACCCTTTCAGATTCGCACCGTGCTCGAAAACCGCAAGAGGAGACATAAAATCAGACATATAATCACACCGTTCCAGTACATGAGCAAAAACAGTTGAGCCTTAGGGCTAAACACCATGACAGCGATTTAGTGCGCGAAGGCGATGAGCGACGGCTTCGAGCGACAAAACAGGCCCTCGCTTGAACAGTTCGCTCGGCTTCGGAAGTCTAGAAATCATCGCTCGTCTCCTGGAAGTGCTATGAGCGACTATCCAATAGCGCGAAGCCGGAACTGGATGTACAACGCTCAAATACTACCGGTTGTCGCGAGGAACAAGCAAACGATTGAATTATTATACGTCAAGGATAAGAACCTACTGCAAGAGCTTCGGAAATATTTTATGCTACTTTTTACAGTAAAATACAACAACTTCAATTACTAAAGCACGCGTCACGCTAGTTTCGACGCGCGTTTGCAGCCCTCTTACCGGCAACATCGGGGAGGCGCCGCTAAAGATGGTCGCTCGCACAGAGTACGACTTGTAGGCGACGAGCGAACGCTGTCGCGAGCAAGATCGCTTATAAGGGGTTCATACTTTATTCAGTATAAGATATGGATTGCTCGTGCGTTTTCAGTAAGTTCAAGATAACACGCCCAATTGCCCTCTTGCTGCATGCAGCTGAATGCCTGCGGCCAAGTTACTAACTAGCACTGGCGCTGCACGTAACTTCAGTGGTCGCAGATTACCCAATCGCGAGACACCGTCAAGCGCGCGGCTTATTTATAACGAAAGCATGCCGCCAGCGAAATGACCCCTTCTGTTATGTGACTCCTTATTTCAACAACGTTGAGTACACAGTAGACTGCCAAACAGCATAAATTCAAACACACAAAACGTACGCTAAGCACGCTCCGCATAGGTTCGGAATCATGGGCTGGTGAACAAACCATTTCAAGCGTTCTTTTGCCTCACGTCTTATTGAACATACCATGGTTGTGGCAGCGTTTGCGATTTTCAAAGCTCTTACGGATAGCGGCAAGTGATAAAATCACATGCAGTTATCGCGACGACTGTCTTTTTCGATTGACATCGAGACACGGCGCGCTGGCCTAGTCCGTTGTCAATCGCGTCGCTTAAGCGCTGCGAAGACTTCCTGGCGATAGCATGTCATATACGCAGAATGTGCACCTAAAGTCAGAATTCCCTTACCGTGGAGGATTTCTTGTTATATCCAACGAATGACGAATAGCTGTCGTGTTTTCCCGGCGACGCGAGATGGCTGACGCACGATCTCCCTTGGATGGCCTTCGTTGCAGCTCGCTGGACGGACCACCTTCCTCCGGTGCTGTGCAGTACCGCGATTTTGAGCGAGCGCGCGGTGGAGCAGCTCCGAGTGAAGCAGAGCGCTCGCTCCGCGTTCCTTTCAACTGTGGCTGACTGTTCTCTTAGAAGCAAAACTGTGTGTTGTTTGCTCAGCGTGCGTCACTGATACATCACCATGTTCGGGGCCAGCCTCCTACAGTAGAAGATGATAACGTTACGTTCTGTTCTCTCTGCCGCAAGAGTAGAACGGGTATTCTACTCTCTCTCTGAAGGGAAGAGTAAAAAGCACATTTCACTCTCTCCTTGGTGATGGAGTGAACAATGTATTTCACTTTACTCGGCATTTTGTGAGAGTAAAACAATGCTTTGAAGAGTAAATCGGCAGCTTCACTCCTGCGATACCCTCTCTGGCTTTTAGAGTGCAAACGTGCCATACGCACTTTACAGATTGCTCAAGGATGATGTGCTGTAACCGAAGAGTCATAGGAAAATACGGCACAAATGAAACCTATAGACTTGGATGGAAGAGATTATGCATCAGAATAATAAAGGAGATGTGTCTCAATATAAATAAAGCGGAAGGAATTGTGATTAAGCAAGGTAACAGTTTTGTTCTCGTGACATTCATTAACATCGCTGAGTATGAATGCTCCGATTAAAAGAAGAACGGGTATACTATCAGTGCTTGGCCAAATGATGCGAAACATCCTTCCTAAACGGTGTTTTCTGTACTTACACACTTTTTAAACTTTGCGGAAGCTCCACCAAACGGCTCCCGTAGGTATGTGCAGAGTGTTTAGATACTGCGATCATGTGCGACTATTTGGAAGAGCTTTCAACATGGTACAAACATGCATGTCGAAACCTCCCACAGGGCATCATCGCTATTGACGTAACGACGCTACACGGGGCAAAGTTTCCTGACGTTGGATAGCAATAGAAATCTATGCTTTACAACGCTACTTAAAAAATAAAAACGGTCTTGTGCGCGTTTCCTTTACCTGCTCTTGCAGGTGCCAGCTGTAGTGATAGCACGCAGGAGTGGAGCGGACCAATGCATCATGAGGTCTTGAGGCATCTGCCTCCTTGGTAGCGAAACCGAAAATATAGTTTGCTGTACTCACGTGAGATCACATACGCCGTATTTTTGTCCCATTCACAGTTCCAGCTGTGCTGCCGGAGATAAGCGAATGGAGATTATGCGTATAGAGCTCTTGACCGTGCTGGACGTACAACAATGTATCGGCCTTGATCACGTCTGTGCAATACCTCTGCAGTAAATTATTAAAGCACTCTCACCCTTCTGAGTGTCTTAAGTGTTGAGATGGTTAACACCTTCATTAGCGTAAAAGGATAACGATTCGAAATTTCATGTCACGTCTAAATCAAGATGCCTACTGCACGAAAGGAATCAAAAGGTATGCGGTCTGACCAGAGGAGAACATAGGACGAGCACGCAAGTCCACAAATTAAACTGGAGCCCTTGCATGCCGGCAGGCATCAAGATTGGCGTTCCATGCATACAAAACATTTCGGCAGTCAAACAGACGTGATTAGTACAGGGTGAGAAACATCTTGTATCATGGCACGCCTGCGAAACAAAGCAGCTGCTACAACGGCTCATCGCTTCGCTGTGCTTTATCGGGTGCTCCTTGTATGGACACTTGGCGTATTCGCCGCTCGAACTTAATCAACGGGGTCCCGAAATGTTTTCCCGGACCAGACTTCGAATGATTCCTCTTGATGGAGAAGAGATTGCTTTCCGCCAGCAATTAATTCTGTTCCTTTTCTTCTTTTTCCGTGTACCAAGAGAGCTCGTAGCAATCTTTGAAGAGGCGAACAGTAACTTTCTTTAGCGCTGGAAGTGCTCGGTGTGTGGGCGTTCTGCTGTGCAACTATAGCTTGTTCAGCTCATTGACCCGTGGCTTTGACAATATTACGGTTCTGACTGCAAGTCGGGTATATCTTGCAGCAGAGAGCAACGGAGATTACACGCTTTCTTGTTTTCTCCTCTATAATATTTTCATTCTTACCCTTTGAACATTATTACGTTAAAGTTATGATTGCCATAGCATGGAACAGGCAATCCAAGCGACTCTGTGTTTCGAGCCGAGAACAATTTTGAGTCCACCAGTTGTGCGGTCGATATTGAGACAAACGCTCACGCTACAGAAATTGTTTATGGAAAGCACGAGCTTGTACACTGTTGACTAGCAATGTCGTGTGGGCAGTTACGACCAAATGATAAATATCGTTCTAGTTAAATATAGTAGTGCGGTGGTTTCACATTCCAAAGTAATGGAATCCTAGTTTATTTACTACTTTTAATAATGATTTATTATTTAAATGGAAACATTTACGTGTTCTCTATATTCGCAGATCAACATAGGGGTTATAGCGGACACACAATTAGCGCCATATACTGAACGCAAAGTTGATTGGGTGATTCGCGCGAGAAGAACAAACACAAAGAATCCTAACTTGCTCACTGCCCGGTGTACAACAATCTGGGTAGTTATTAGTATATACAGCAGAACTTTTTTGAATGCAGAGCCCTGAATATGTGCTTTCGTCAAAAGAAAAAAGAAACATTACGGGGAACACACCTATAGAACACATGAGCCACCTTTGAATGCCAACATTCAACAAGAATGGAGTGGCCAAATTACGATAATTCATGACAAACAGTCAGAAAGGAAACCTGTGGGCTTTAATGAATTCATCTTAATCTTTCGTAGCATTTCAGGGTCGCTTCAAGAATATATATGTGTTGTCCGCTCTGGGCACGTAATCCTGTATCCCATTTGTAGGCTCTATTTTATGTATGTGGGCTTCAGCCAGACAAGATGATGTTTCCCTGCGGAGTAATTTCCGGCGCTTCCGACCGTAGCCTAAGTCTTCCACTATTTGTGCCAGCGGATGTTTTAATGGAGAGCGTCCGTTTTGCACAACACCATGAAAAATAGCCAAGGTTTCCTTATATACTGGTCACATGTGTAGGCGCGTGGCTTATCGTAGTAGTCCCAGGTCTACATAGGCCTACGCGCGCAGTTAAAAAAAAGGAGAGTGCATGTTCTCTGCGTTGGGCACTATAATGAGTATTTATACGCTCTAGTAAATGACTACTCACCTTTACTAGCAGCACCTTACTGTTGCGCAAGTGAAGCTGGATTCACGCGATGGGCGTCATTGCGGACGTAACATTCACGTGATATTTTACTTGCATTCAATCGACTCCGAGCTATAGTATTCGCAGGACAGCGGCGAAAAGCAGAGCACAACGCGTATGACCCATCCGTATGCTGTCCCTTCAAAGCATTAACCACCGCGCAAACACGTGGAAACACAGCTCGCGTTCTCGCGCGACGACCTAGCTAACCGCATGAACTATAGTTAATGTCTTGTAGCGCTCATTTTAGGTCAACTTGTCACTTGGCCTTTACGGCTCAGACGTTTCGTCATGAGTAAGTGCATCGCTCGCTCGAACATTCCAAAGGTGATTCGGCTTTTTCGCTGTATTGTGAATTGTTACACGGAGACTGAGTGAGGGTAGAAGGAACGGGTGACGTATGACCACGTGATACACAATACGCAAGGTAAAATAGCGATTTACTTCGTTGTGGGAAATACTACTGAAGGAGTTGCCACACAGATCATTGTGGCCGTTTTCTGTGCCGAGATCTAAGACTCGTTGTGATCGCGAGTGGCGCGCGTTGGTATTATCGCAATTTCAAGTGAATAACATAAATACAAGAGGCGGAAACCGCCTGGAAACTGCCTCCGGAAGGTCCACAAGGCCCGCCTGTTTCAAGCTGAAAGTGTATACTAGAGATGCTTGCAAAAAAAAAAAAAAAAAAACAAATTCTAGAGAATGCGAAGAGAAAAATAATAGAGAATGCTAAGGGCAAAGTTATAAGCGAATGCAAGACTAGCAAGTCCACAAGGGGCACCATGAAATCCAGAACTTGGCGAGCGCTCGACGTAAGCCTACAGCCGTCACACGACATGCTATTCGGCAAAAAGAGCAAAAAAAAGTTGCTGAAAAGAGAACAACAACAACAACAAGATTACGCTTAAGAATCGAGGAACAGGAGGAGGAAGTTGTCGGCTTCAAGCGGATCTAGCCTTGCTGAAATTGCCGCCACTTGCTCCATTCCAATACATACATAGTAGCGCAAAAGCACAGTGACGACGAAAGAAATAGACGGGACACAGCGCTGTTTGCCGTCTGTTTCTTTCGTCGTCCATGCGCATTTGCGCTACTGTGCAAATAATGCCATGCCAACCAGCACACAGTCTGTCTTTTTGTTCAATCCATTGCCGCGTTTCAGCTGAGTTTAGCAAGCGTAAAATCTATAGGTACAGGTGCGGACAAAAGTAATTGGAGCGTGGACGCTGTACCCTAACTTCATGCTAATCCGCTCTAACAGGGTCGAGGCTGCTAAGGGGCATTGTGATTGAACATCACTGACCTCCGGCCTGTGCGCATGCGTAATCCGATTTCTTGCTTGTTTTTGATGTTGCTAGAGGAAATTAGGATGCGCTTCGGCCACATCTCCCGTGATCAGATTACTTTTGTGTGCTCCTGTATGTCGTTCGTTGCGCCCCACTTTTAAGCGGATCGCAAGAAGGGCGATGAAAGTCATGCGTACAGCTGTGCGGAACAGAAAATAAGCAGTAGCTTGCGCGTCCTGCAGCAGACGACACCTTCTCTTTACGTTTCTTTACTAAACGGTCCACCTCGACTTATTGATGTCGATGTTGATGCTAGTGCGGCTTCACCCTTTTTAGCGGGCGATCGCAAGTTCTGCGTCTGAGCGGTGATAAAAGAAATTAAACCAATAAAATAAGAGTGTCATAAAAAAGAAAAAGAAAGAAGAAATTCACCGACGATTACGACACTCCCTAATGCGAAATTTGAGTTCAGCTCTTTACGTGTTTTCATTTCGCACGACAGTATTTGCTACTATGGTTATATAGGCACACAGGTTATATTAGAAAAGAATGCTGTGAGTTCCGTGGCTGGTGCGAGGGAATCTGTCTCGTGCGGCACACTGCAAACGGAGCCAAGTGTTCAGCTACTTCACCACATTGGATCTACTTAACACAGACGAGGGACTATAACGGCGCCCTCTGCAAAATTTGTAAGCAAAAAGGTACGCTAGACCACATAATATGGTAGTGTGCTGGCTCCCCAGGGGCCAAGGAAAACAATGACAGTAGAGAAGCCCGGGAGGCCTTGCTTTAGAGCGAGGCTGAAGACGACCAGCGTCGAGCAATCCGCCTGGCCGTTGAGACCGCGAAGACTCACTGTCCTCAACGCGCGGGGACTGCTTCGTCCTCCCCCCCCCCCCCCTACCTACGTGTAGATTAAGAGGCGGGCGCCCCAGCTCGGTGGAATAATAAAGTTTTCAATCAATCAATCAATCAGTGAATTCCTGGGTAATCGGGAGATCGCGAGAGGCAGCGCGTGGGTCTCGCGTGCGCGCGATTCACAGCGGCCGCCGCAGACAGACCTTCGCTCATGCTGCACTTTGTTTCTATATATGGTACCGGCGGGCGCGCTCGCCACATGCCTTCTCGATGGCGTAAGCGGTGACCAGATGACGGCGCGCTACTCTGATGCCATCTAGTAGCGGTCATCGCCGCAGAGCCCGTCTTGCGCGGCACTACACTAGCAGGTAGTAGCACCACGTCTCGACGTCGCTGTGCGTCATGATCATTCACGGCAACCGTTGAGAAGTGTAGCGTATTCATCATCGCTGCGGTCAGCTCGGTGTAGTTAGGGAGGAGCTTCGGGCCGAGCGCTTGAAAATACAAGGGTTGGTAAAGCGAAAACGTACTTGCTGGAGGAAAACAGACTTCCATTGAACTTAGATGCTGAGATGTAAGACACGTGATCTTCTGTAACCTATAAATGCTCAAGCGCTCATGGCATGCAATTGTAACATAAATTTTCTGGAAATCTTCTTGGAATATAAGATTGGGCGTTCTGTGCAAAGCTGTAGTCATTAAATTTTATGGAATAATGGAAGCCAGCAACAACAGTTAATGCGAAAGATTTTCAATTCAAATTCCCAACACCGGACTCTAGCCTTTGACAGTTACGGTGACGGTAAAAATAATAATCCATGATGGTAATCGATGAGGGTAAACCATAATGGTTAAACATCATGGTAGATTATGAAGGTAAATGACGGTTTTCTCAAAACTTCTGGTTTGCGCGAGCGGCTTTAACTCAAGTACTGTCCGTACACGTATCTACACCTTCTCTCTCTTCCACTTCTCCCATCCCTCAGCGCAGAGTAGCCAACCAGACTATTGACTGTTTAACATCCCTGCCTTCCTGTATTCCTCTTTCTCTATGATGGTTAAAACGAACTTATTTTTGAACTGTCTTGTTTTGAAACACAAATTAGATGCGGTGCATGAATAAGACAAAGCGAGAGGTAGAAATAAGACGTGAAAGACAGGAATATGAACCGGAACACTGAAATCTGGTTTGCTTCCGTACACCAGGAAAGCGGTGAGATAAGTAAACAGAGACCACAAGGAGAACATGAAAGGTTAGGTCTTTGCTTTTCCTGTTCCATCGTGTCTTTAAGTAACAACATTAGAAGCCCACGGACGACGGAGCTGCATAAACTTAAGAGAAAATTGACTGCGTCTCTTGAATGAAAATATGAAATAATAAGGAAAAGAAATTAAGTTTGAAGTAAGAACAACTTGCCGCCGCGTTGAACCGAACCCATTACTTCCGCGCGGCTCGCGCGAGGCTCCACTAAATGAGGTGCGGCGGCAGGGGCCCCAGTGCGCTTTCATAGGTATTTGCAGGTCAATTAGAGCAAGCAGGATGTTTTTGTTGATCCGTTCCGAAACGGCTAAAATTACATTTCTTTTTACCTTTCTTGGAACTCCATATGATGATCCCGCATTGAGTCGCGGACTGCTAAATATCTTTATTGTTGCGAACGCGTCGAGGGGCCAATTGAGCGACAAAGCCGGCGTTTTTCCTCTGGGCAAGTGAAAAACGGCACCTAGATTCCCATTGACTGCGTGGTTTCGCCCGCTCGACGCCACAACCGAGCACAGCGGGCGAAAGTGAATAGCTACTGCCTCGATAGCGCGCCAGGTGTAGCGTGAGGGGAGAGGGCTTCATCGAGACGCGACGTCACCCTCACTCTCGGAAGCCTGTGCTATCAGCGCGCTCGTTGTCCGCGCTAGATCTCGTCTGCGTCCTAAGTGCGCCTCGGCAAGTGCGAATGAAAACACTCCAAGCCAACGCGCTCGCTCCCCGCGAGGAGTTAACAACTCGAAGGGCCGCTCAGCAGCGTTCAATTGGACGTTAATGCCTTCGCATTCACAACTCATCAGAAATGCTTAGGTCTCCTCGGATTTTTTAAGTAGTCGTAGCTGATGCCATTGCAAATTGCAGACTCTCGAGTGCAAGTGTGGGTCTTTAGGCCTTAGCATCTAATTTTCGTACGCAGAAAAATATATAAAGGCGCATACAGTGATAGGAATGACGTGACCCATATACCCTCATTCATACAACGTTACCTTCATCAGAAGGTAGCGATACAGTACATTCGTTATCATAATCTCCAAACAAATGAATAAATAAACTTTCAGCAAAGTGCGTCAGCCAGCGCCACGCATAGCCGCAGGCGTAGAACAAGATCTCAAGAGCAGGCAACTGTCTTGAGATCTGTCGTATTCTGTCGGTATTCTGTGCTACCCAGCGTTGCATATTTTTGTACCTTTGCGGTGTCAGTAGGAAACGGCGTGGTGGCCATAAAGATCAAAACGAACCAACGAAAAAGAACTCTTGGGCGCCATTAGCCGTATCACGGGGACACGAAAAGCAGCGTTGGCTCCCAGACGTGATCGGAATGGCACCGAACGACACGAACATGTCGCAGGATACGTCAATACCAGAGCGGCCCACGAAGGGAGTATGAGGACGCTACAGGCTAGGGAGGCTTTTACCCGCACCCGCGTTTGCCTGCAGCTAATGCAGCATCGATCCGTCACGATCGTATTTCCGTGTGCCGTCTACGACCCAGATACATTTGCCGAGTAGCTTTCGACGGGCAAACAAACCGTGGGAAGAGAAACATGCGAGAAGGCTATGAGGAATGACGCTCTATGCAGGGGAATCTTCCCGCATAAATGAATGGCACACGGTCCAGGACTGTGTTGATTCGCTGCGCGAATGCAAGAGGCTGAAGGGCTCAAGCGAGAAAATAAGTATAATCTTTTCGTATTTTATTTGTTTGTTCATGAATGTCAGTACCCCATTCGGCTTCTTTGATGATTGAAGGGTGAAAGTCTTTCCGTGTAATCCTAGAGTCTTGAACTAATCTTTGCCTTCGTGGGAATCTAGCCTCAAGCAGCGGTTTCTTTTTTCCAAGCGTTGGTTACGCCACAACAGTATCACGTTCGTAGAGTTTTATTTGATACGCCCCACACGATAAAAATATCTAAGAAAGTGCAAGATCAAGGGTAGAATTAGCCACAACACATTTTGGAAAGTTATTCTCATGGCAACTTGGAGAAGGGAACAACGTCACGTGAGGCGTTATTCGTAGCAAGCAAGAGTCGACACGACTTACAAATTAGGCCTCGATCACCAGCCTAAACCCGCCTGCACCTTCAACGCACCATCACTACCACCTCCACCACCTACAACCTGACTATTTCACGAGTCCCTGGCGCATGTCTCAAGTTCGGCATCGAAGCAAGGGCAGTATGGAGCCCTATCCACGTAGCAGACAAATTGTGCTGCGCTCAAGTTCCGAGAGAAGTTCTAAACTTTTGTTCGGAATTCATTATTGTTCAAGTTAACAGTTATCAGCACTGCAAAGAAGGATCAATTGCACACAAATAATCACTGAAACATGAATGCACACCGCCATGGATTTCAGGTACGTATTTATCGAAAGAGCTGGTGGCCACATGATTTAAACTAAGTCGATATGACTTTCGAGGCTCGGCTTCAATCTGTAATTGAAGAATGTGCTCTAAAGTGAGAAGTCACGAATTATTAAGTGACAAATTCCCGACAGGATGGAAGCTTGAACTAATACACGCCGTTCTAGAACAAGGGACGTCGTTTGCTGTCCAGACAAAGACAGGTTCCCTCGTCGAAACGCTCGCTCTATCGATGTTTAATAAGTCACATTTACTTAAATAAAGCACCAGGGAGATTTGCCGTGCAAGTAATGTTCACCTCTTGAAGTTTTGTAGCTGAGTGGCAAGGTTGCTCCATTTACCATAAAATAGTTTAATAAAAGTCCACGTTTCCTTTACCGAAAAAATAATCTGAGGGAAAACGGACCCTCTGCTCCTGATAAGCAACGGCAGCTGTCATCACGATTGCTTGGTGGTTGCTGCAAAAAGCAAAGCTCTTTGTAAGGCTGCGTGTAAGGCTGTGCTTTTTGAGGGGCTTACAGGGTGGAAAGCATGAGCACGTGGCGTCTGGGAAAGGCGCTCTATTCTAGCTGGCCTTTTGTGCTAGAAACTGGGAAATACTCCAGTTTGGCCGAGAAGAGCTGAAAACCACCCGCGAGAGTGTCACCGCAAGATAAACGACTTTCACCGCTTGCGTACCGTGAGGTATTGAATCTTTACGCCTTTTTGCGATATTCCTTTTCTTTTGGAGCAGCGCCGGCACTTCGAAGTAGTGCTTCGGACAACGCCTGCACGTTCCGCTACGCTTGACATAAAGAAATTGCACCAACGACTAAAAAACAAGAGGGCCAGATGTCCACTCTCAAAGAAGTGCCGCTTACATGACTCCGCGCTCGCAGTACTTGGAATTCGCGCTTCAGAGCAATTTTTCTTAAGTTAGTTCCGCCTCGCTGAGTAGATGTGGCGCCAGGTTTTTTTTTTTTTTTTTTCCAACGACACTGCTTTTCGTTATTGAGGTGGAGCAACTCTGCATACTCTTTCTTTTTTGGTCCCCCTTTCACACGGGCTCTCTACGTTGGTGTAGACGAATGCTGGGAGAGTTTCTTGTCGTTGCGTCAAAGTGCACTCCGACTTCTTTTGTCTTGGCACGTTAAAGGTAAAGCTGCGAGAATGAGGAGTTCTGCTGCTGTATACTGTTTCGAGGCACCTCGCTTTTATGGACTACCTTAGCCTAAGCCTCTAAAATTTCTGTACACTTACGAAAGACCCTGGCATAAAATTTGCTGGTATAAACCCTGGTATAAAATTTGCTACGGGCTACTTTTTACGTTGTTGAGCAGAAGGCTGTTGTAATATGTCTCGCACGAGACCATTTACAGCGGCGACAGCAGCTTGCGTAACGTTCAGTTGCGAAATTCGCGACCTGAATTCAGGAATTAAAATGTTCGCGAATGAATGTAATGAAATTATCGACAGTTCAATTCTCCCGGCGCGGTCCACAACTGCTGACAGTTTACCATCGGTTGCATCCTCGAATATTCCATAGTTGATTTTTCAGAGCTTGGATAATGTAAGCTCGGACACCCTGTGTATTCTCTCACGCAATGGGCGACATAAATGCGCCGAATGGGGGCACGAGGGCTCGACGATGTAAAATGTAAATAAATAGAAACATTTGCACGGCAAGTTTTCACAGTTCCGGGAGTGTCCAGTTCCGCTACACACTGCATTGGCTTCAGCACAGTTTCCGGCCTGTGCTTACGGGGCGATCACATCAGTGGCTGCACCGATGGGAATTGATCTTCCCCTTTGAGAATTGGTTCTCCTCTATACAATTACAAGCAGGCGATGCTTGTGGTGAGACGTACGTTTGATGACGTCCTTGCGAATATAATTTTGTTCTCATCTCCACAGGTGTAAAATGCGCCTGTTGACGCATTGCGCCCGTGTTCAATGTAATGATGAAAAAAAGAAAGTTTTGTATTTTTTGTCTCGTAGATGACTGCAATGTCCGGCAAAAGCTGTGTGTGAGTCGCGTCACTGAAAGGAAACCGATAGACAGAAGAAGGCCAAATGGGTATGGTTTGTGGGTAAAAGTGTGGCATTTCCTGATCTCCTAGGACAATTTTCATTTCGGCGTAGCTAGTGCCCGACTTGAGTTCGCCGAACAGCGCGGAGGAGCTGGGGTGATACATGCAAGCGAAGTCCCCTTAAACGTCTTACGCCTCAACCACTGCGAAACTAAACGCACTCTGAGTACTTGAAGTTTTTTGAAAATCTTTTGAATTTCTCCCGTTGCCGTGTATTTGTCGCCTGAAGACCCTCCTCGAGACGATTATTCACATAGAAGTGTAATGTATGTCACATCCGAATGCATTAGAGCTTATGCAAATCCTGGGCGTATCAAGAACAGGCAAGCAGTGGAGCACTTCGCATATTTTTTCTTTGATCAAGAAATCTATCTTACCGGTGAACCATGAGCAACCGGCATCAGCCATTTGTGTGTCGGAATACAACTACATTTTGGGTGCTGTTTGGACATTTCGGTATGGAAGCGGACTTTCAAGATAAGGAATTGTACACTTCATCTGGCTCAAATATTTCAATCGTTCCTCGTAAATACTTTCCAATAGGCCTCATGCTTGCTGCCACCTTAAGGAGATCATTCAGTAAACTTGTGTTCTTAAGTATTGTGGCTTCGTCAATTAGTGCGTATAAATAGCAACGACTGTTACCTTCCACTGCAAAGGTTCCCGTTACTGTAGCGTTCGAAGGTGATTAAGTACTTATCTCAGTCAAAACTCCCCCTTTTTCTTCGCTAGCCACGCAAGCTATCTTTGAAGCCTTTCTCTCACTGAAGCCTTTAAGCCGATTACAGCTCCAAGAATCTTCGCATCGAATGAACCACGTTTCCGTTTCTAATATAATTTGTTTTACACTCGGTTGAACAGCCCATTCACAGCTAATCCTCTTTTTTGTGGAACAAAATCTTAGGGGTGGGACACCAGACGACAAAAAAAAATGCTGTGCTGGTCCAGGCATCACTTTTACGCGTCTCTAGCCGATTAACCTGGATGACCGCGCCAATGGCACATTGTAGCCCAAAGAAACTGCTATAAGAAAATGCAAGTATTTCCGCAGCGGCATAGTTGAGACTGAAAAAGTTTCTGTTGGCACTGCTGAAGGATCCTTATGCACTGCAATTTGCTGAATCTACGGACGGCAATTTTTCGTAATTGTGATATACTCGGTACGAAGAAAAAGAAACTATCGGATAAAGAGAAAGTTACGCACAGTGATACGAGAGCTCACATCAATGTGGCGTTGATGTTTCCAGCCTTGCTTTTTCTGATGTGTAGGATGGGAATTTCCATGAAAGCTTCAACGAATTTGGTGGATACTCAACATGACTTGGGGTGCAGTTGTTTCACAACATTGTTCTTCACGAAACATGCCGTCGTCATAATGATCATCATAATTCTCAATTACGTCATCAGAGTACTCAAGCTTATTTCGGAACGAACTGTCCCCTTCATATTCTCAGTTATACATGCACTGAAATAAATGAATCAGTCCTGCGCTTAGTATTTGCCAATCTCTTCCCTTCACCTTATCCGCAGCCATCCTCAAACTGTGTCTGTTCACTCCTGTAACCCATATCTTAGCTTTAAGAAGGTTGGAGGTAAAGAAACATAGAAAGGTAAATGCAATGCTAAGCTTTAAAGAGATCGCAGTGCGGACCAGGAAACGATTGCACAGGTGTAGTGCGTAGAACTATTAATCAGTGGTCTATTGAAGTTAGAGGATAGAGAAGGGGAGGACAACATTGGGTGGATGCACCAGATATTTATATGTGGTACCGAAAAATTGTATTGCATAACATAGAGTAAGCTGGAGAAGTGAAAGATTGAGAACACATCGCTAAGAGATGCATTTGTCCTGTAGTGAACCTTAATAGCCCGCTGTTGATAATGGTGATAGACCGAAGAAATACCCTTGGAATTTCGTTTCGTTGTTACCTTATTAGTGCATCTCAGCTTCTCTGTCTAAATTTGAGTCAAACGAGTAGGTAGTTACACGCAAGAAATGTGTGTTAAATTGAGCTCGTTTTAATACCTTTACAAAGTCTAATCACAACATGCGCAGTGCATGAACTACGGCGACGGGCGCTTCGTATAAGCCAATTACGCAATATATACCTAAGCTTTAGGTAAATCAATCAATACAATCAAACAAATAATCAGTCATTTTTCCCCATCGAGGAGAAGCAGCGGTCATCAGAAGAAAAAGCTCTATTGAGCTTAAGAAGGCTTCTAAACACGATATAGTTCAGCTGCGTGGTACAAGGAATACAACATTAAACGCACCTAATCTACAAAGCAGGGAAATATTCCAGCACATATACATGACCAGCAAGATAATTCTAGAGATGCCACACACAAATAAGCAGTACAATGAAGAGCACAAGGTTTTGACATCTAATAAAACACAGTAAAGTAATGGAACTATGCATTCAGAAAAAAAAATCGGCAGAGACACTTAAAGCTGCTAACGCGTTGGAATACGAAAGCATTATGCCGTTTGTAGACCTCAGAACGCCACGAACGAGTTCATGCTATACATTGATGACGTGGCGCCCCCTGTTCCCCATTGGCTGCGACGTCACAAGCCCAGTGACGCGCGCACTAGGCCACACGTTTAGTCAGCTAGATGGCTTCGACGTGATGTGTGCAATGACGCAGGCCATCTTTCGGTCACGCCGACGACGACGGATTTTTCTTTGACGGGGGATGTAGTGATTTCGCATTGAAAACTCGCTTTGTTCGTACTTACGGCATGACATAGTGCCAAGGTAGGTTTGTGCAACTCTATTCAAAACAGAAGCATTATTCTCAGAATTTGTGCACCGCTATTAGTAAGGGATGTTTTTACATTCAATGTCCTCATATATGCTGCGTACACTACAGAGCTGTGTACGATGCCATTTGTACACTGTCAGTAATATAGAAAAGACGTCATTATTTACTTCATACTTGTAGTGCAACGTCAATCGCATAAATGTTATATAAGAAAAAAAATCTTTGAAACATATAAACAGGCTCCTTGAATAATTTTCATCAAAAAATACCGATGTAACGTTAGAAACACCCTTGGGGTCGGATGGCCTTTGGGTAGGTCGCATATTAAGCTTGCAAACATTTTCGGGTGGTCACGATACCAGATGCGCGAATGCTTAGTCAATAACAGGTTACCTTGCTTACGCAGTTCCAATGCGGGGGAGGCCAGCGTGTTCGTGTCAGATAATGTGGCTATTAGTAACAGAGTATCTATGGCGTTCAGTAATGGGGAAAGTTGGGCTAGTTGGTGATTAATCATCATACCTTTCTGCTGAAGCAGCGCACTGACACGGTCACAGTGAAGACACACAAGCAGCGATTGTGGACTTTTCTTGTGTGTCTTCACTGTGTCCCTGTCAGAGCGCTGCTTCACCAGAAAGGTTTCTATGGCGTGTTTTCTTTTCTCATGTCAACTAACCGAATGTGAATTTTAAGAAAAAGGAAGCAAATAATGTCAATAGGACCGATTATCATTACCGGCGAGTCGTAAGCATCTCAAACTGCGCTAGGACAGTCCATTTATTTCTACATACAACTAACGAAAGTTCTGCAGCAATATCGAAAATTGATACAGAGCCACTAGGTCGTTGTGAGCAGTCCCTATGTCCTCATTGTTAGCATGAGTGCAAAAAGTGCAGTAAAAGCGACCAAGTCCTTGATACCGTCCAACAACGACTTAGTAAAATAGAAAAGGGTTGTGGTTTTTTTGCTGGTGTAAAAACTCAGATCAACAGCCTTGAGACACTTGCTCAGAGCCAAGCTAATCCAATCTCCGTTAACCTGCCGTGTAGACGAGGCGGAGGACAGAGCGCGCAGGCAAAATTTAATATTTTACGGCCTTGCCGATACAGTTGGAGAAAATTTGGCCCAGTGAGAAAAAAAAATGGTAGATTACTGCGCTTCTCATCTCCAGTTAACCATCGACACACGTGATAATGAACGCGCTCACCGTCTTGGCACTTTCCGCTCCCAAAGAAAACGTCCTGGGGCAGTCAAGTTTGCATATTTCAAAGAAAGAGAGCGTGTTCTAATGGCAGGATGTAGAATCAAAGTACCAACTATGACCATTATCAAATACTAATCGCCAAGCGCTCGCTGTGCTCCTAAGCACATAGTCGACTTAGCGAAAAGCCGAAATGTTTCATTCAAACTGCGATTTAACAAACTAATAATTGGGAACGATACATTCACATTCGAGCGTAGAAATTCAAAAAGTTGTTAAACACGGATCGTAGCAATTGCACTCTGCTTTCAAACATAACCAGCGAACTGGTCTGTCGTTTCTTTTTACTAACATCAGACGTGCTTTGCACAAAGGTGTCTAGGCAGTCTCATCGATTCGTCCTCATCCAACCTCGTAATACTTACTGAAACCTGGCTAAATACATCTATCGGTGACCAATAGCTTGATTCTATTTTCCCTGAGTTTGATTTATATCGACATGACGTTAACAAAAAACGAGTTGGCGGTGTACTCATAGGTGTTCACCACTCCCTGCAGGGTGCCCATATAACTGTTCCTTCCCCCTTAGAAATCGTTTTCGTCATCTGCAAGGCCGTGAGTCCACCCACAATAATCGGGGCTTGCTACCATCCGCCAGACAGTGAACGCCCATTTAGATCATTGTTTCATGATGCATTACACAAGGTATCTTCTATGTATCCCAAGACCCCTCTCACTATCTTTGGCTATCTTAGCTCTCTATAAATTACCTAGTCTGACCTAGCTTACACAATATCTAAACAAAATGAAGAAAGTGACTTCGTAAACACGTGCCTTACATTTGGCCTATCGCAACTAAACAGCTCGGCAACTAGGTGCACACTGCAGACTTCTAACATTCTTGACCTTGTGTTAACTTCACAACCTGGCAATTTCTCCCCGCTTAGTTACCTCTATAACATCAGCGACCGCGCAGTGATCCACGGCATGTACAAATGCAAATCGATCCACCATAACACCAGGACGAAAACAATAACACTGTCTGATAAAGGAAATTACGATGGTATGAACACCAAACGAGGCAACTTTTGTGGCTCATATTTCTCGGTTTCCCACGCACGCTCAGTATATTCGAATTGGTCCCTGTTTAAAAATGAAATGGAGCGGCTAATGGAAAAACATACTAGTAAAGAATATCCGGGAACAAACTATGTCGCCATAATTTAACCGAGATTAAAAATGAATGAAGCACAAAAAATCGCCAATTCAGATCGGTCAAGTTGGTGAATACTTCGTACGCGTGGGACAAATATCACTCTACGGCTAGGCTATTGGACCCTCTATTAGCACGCAGTAAGCACATCTTCGGTTTCATATTACCTTCCCTAATACGCAGCAGCCCACAGCGATTTCGGATGACCATCAATCCTCGTGATTCTTTGACATCTGTATTTCTACTTAAGGGAAAATGAGACATCTACCCAATTGTAGCGATTGCTACAAAGGAAATTCAGCGAAACAAAGGGAAACTCAATTCGTCCAGACCAGGACGAATTTTTCTTCGACTGCGATGCTTTTCTTTCGATAAACCCGTTTGGCTTTTGTTTGGAGGAATTACTAGGATTGGGTGGATGTCTCATTTTCCCTTAAATAATTACTTCTCTCGACCTTGCGGGTTCCCACAGAAATATTACATCAATAAGGTCAAGCCGGTATCGACATCCCAAAACATGAAGTCGCCGAGACTCTAAATACCACATTTCAATCTGTCTTCACGAATGAACTTTCCAATAATAGCCTTCCAGCCTACCCCTTCTTGATCATCCTTGCAAGCCCAGTATCAATTTTGAACCCCGTGGTATCTCTAAAATCATCGACGCAGCAAAACTACCCTCCAAAGCAGGAACTGGTGGTATTATTAGCAAAGTATTAAGACATAGCAAGCATATCATCAGCATCATTTTAACGCAAACCTTCCAACAGTCTCTCGAATCAGGCTATGTTCCTTTAGATTGGAAAATTGGCAAAGTACTACCTATTCGAAAAAGTGGCTCAACAAGCACTTATCGTCCCATTACCTTCACCAGTGCGTATTCAAAAATATTGGACAACGTTATTCACACCCTCGTTGTCCAATTTATAACTTCAGTCGATTTCTTTACTCCTAACCAACGCGGATTCCCGCAAGGCCTTCCTGGCGAAACTCAATTACCTGTTTTTATCAACGACATCAGTTCTAGTCTAGACAATAACATTCAAGTAGATGCCATATTTGTCGATTATGAAAAAAAAAAAGCCCTCGATAAGGTAGCTCATCGTCGACTCTTGCTAATATTATCGCATCTAAACTTACACCCCTTAGTGCTAAAGTTCCTAACCGATCACCAACAGTTCGTTTCCGCCAATGAAGTCAACTCGACTTTGCGTACTGTCGCCTCCGGTGTCCCACAGGGAACAGCACTCGGCCTGCCGCTTTTTGTAATTTACATCAATGATCTCCCGGCCAGCATTTCTTCAAACATTCGTCTATTTGCGGATGATTGTGCCATTTACCGTTCCATCACTAATCCCACTGATAAGCTAATGTATCAGCGCGACCTAATAAACGTTGAAATTTGGTGTCGCACACGGCTCATGGTCATTAATATTCAGAAAACTTCCGTAATTTCTGTTCATCGACGGTAAGAATATCAAACTAATACGTACATGATTAATGGTGAGCTCATTTCTTCGGTAGATTTCCTCAAATATTGAGGGCCTAACATCACCCGTGACCTCACGTGGTTATCGCACGTCACACACAACCCAAACAACGCTAACCGCACCCTTGGCTATTTACGACGTAATATCGCACTTCCCCGCCCTTCGTTAAGTTATTAGCCGGTCAGTCTCTTGTAACACCTGAGTCGGAATACGCGTGTGCGATCTAGGACTCGCATAAACACTACCTTAGCGAGACACTCGAGTCGGTACAAAATCGTGCAGCCAGACAATACTCATATCCTACAAGTGTATCTCAAATAAAATCAAAGACTAATCTTCCCAAACTAGACAGGTGCCGCAAAACATTCACACTTTGCCTTTATCATAAACTCTACCATACCCTCCCTCCATTATCAAACCAGCATACCGTCTTTCAAGCCGTATCAGCACCCATAAAGCAGTTTATCCGCCACATGCTTGGACAACTGCTCACCTTGATTCGTTCTTTTCTGAAACACACATCGATTGGAGTAATCTTCCAGTCAGCGTCATTATTTATGGTGATCCTGCACGTTTTAGGTCCGCCATTGAATCACTTGCCTGATTGCGTCCCCTGCTCGTATTTTCTGCAGTATTATTTTAAAAGCGTTTCTGTCGACGTTTTAACATGTTGATCGAGATATCGGCCTGTTCTTACTTGCCGTGTTCCATTACCTAGAAACCTGTTACTGTCACTTTTTGTATGCATTACGTTCAACACTTGTCGATTGTTATATCTGATAAGTTCTCGCGTTTTTCTTTTACGCTTTCCTATTTCTTAACCTGGGGATGTGCGAAATGTTTTAGTTGTCACGGTTTTCTTCGTAGCTGGTTCTTTTCCAGCTCATTTCAGTGCTTACTGCAGTAGTTTTGTGTTTCTGCTAATTTGTATGCTCGCCGACCCCTCATGTAAAACCCCTGCAGCAGGGGTATTTGAGGTATTGTAAATAAATAAATGAAATAAATAAATAAATTTTTCTTATGCTTCGTCACTTGCCACATGCACTTCGCGGCGCAGAATTCTAATAGCCAACTATAGTAGTCAGGCAAAGAGCAGTGCAGACGTTGAGAGCTGCAGGAATCGGTATAGAGCGATAAAACTAACAAATATGTAGGGATAGAACTGAGTCGGTTAACGCAAGTCAAGGAGTAGCAGTAGATTGGTTTCCACGCCTTGGACAGAAAACGTGCCTGTGTTACTACCCGTCGCGCTGATGCAAAAATTGTCCTGTTTTGTGTACTTCGATCTTGAGCTCGTGGTTCACACGTTTGCTATCTCACGTGAGGGATGAATTGCATACTTCTACATGCTTGTGCGCCTGTTTTGCCGCCGGCTAGTTACTCCTTCGTCGTCGTCGTCGTCGTCGTCGTCGTCTATTGCATGTTGCGGGAGCTCTTATTCTAGAATGAGCGCCGCTACTTAACAAGCAGAGCGCCTAACATTTTAAGCGTGGCCACGCGTTTCGTGAGCTCAGTGAGCCTAGCAGCTAAAGGTGTCGAGTGTAGCCAAGGTTTCGTCAGGCGGCTGGTACTGCACCCGTACAGAGCTCCAATCTTTCTTCAGAAAGTTGATGCGGACACTTAAGTAGATACAGGTTATGGGGTCGACAATACGGCACATGTTCCTCGAGACTGAGAGCCACAGCTTAAATTTACAGTCTGCAGTCCAACAATGCCTTCGCGCCGGCGAATTAGGAATCGCAGTATATTATTTAATGCTACATTCGTGGGTTTCAGGAAAACATTTTCTTAGGAAAGCTGTTTAATTCTGTTAGCGCCGATGCACTCAGGCCAAAGCAAAGTGGAGAGCCTCTTAATCATGAAGTCACTCAGTAAACAAGCTCTTTATGGGTCAAATATTATTGTTACTGGGGTTCTTGCAGCGTGGTTTACGACGAAAAACAAAGCTCCATGATAGATCCAATACCCGATGTTCTTCCTTGCATCACCCGAGTGACCTTGTGCAATTACATATTCGAATGGTAACTAAGTTCCAGTAGCAATAAAACGTGCTTTTATAGCGAAAACAGTATTTTACGCTAGATTACTCATGGCGAGCGTTTCACGTGTTCAAATCCTGTTGTTGGTGGGCTACAGGAAACTTCGATGAAAGCTCGAGGCAATAGCGTGAGGCGCACAAGCCGGAGGCGTTATGATCCCAGAAACACACGAATAGGGCAAAGTTCACCGATGCGGAGAAACGGCACAGCACAGCTTCCTTCCTTGAGCAATAAGACACATACCCATGAAACAGAGCCTAGCGTCACTTTCGCTCAGTGCAGTGGAACTAACTCGATATAAATTGCACTGAAACGCGAATTCCTTGAACTGAAACAAGGGAACATGGTGAGCTGCCTTCGAGGCAGGCGACACTAGGCCTTGTATAGCGTCCTGTGTTTCTTCGTTTGTTGGTTTTTTGAGCGGTCAAGTGTCACGCGCACTGGAAGCGCTGTCGTAAGTAGGACACTATAAAGCGCCTTGGTGCGCTGTCGGAAATACGTTTCCTGAGAAGTGGCGGCTTTTAATCCCAAGGCTCTTGCGCAGAGCGCTGGTCGTTTATCTCGCGGAGACACCGTGCTCTCGGACACGACATTTTCGACGTTGCCAGGCGAAGGGCATTGTTTGCCGCTGTCGTAGATTTTCTTTTTTCCGTTGGGCATGCCCTGAGGAGAGCGACGTGTTCGATGTTGGCGAGAAGTTGTCCTTTGATTAATCCACTCTATAGAGCATGAAAAAATGCAAAAACAAGCCGAATGGCGTCAGTGCAGATTACACCAGTTAGTTCCTTACGTAGGTGCCCAACTAACCCGGATAAAAGATGCGAAAAAAAAATTTATGACATTCAATATCGCTGCTTGTCTTTGCACTGCTCAGTGAAATGACATATTGAAGGGAGATTGGTAAACAATTGCTATTGACGTTATTTTAACGATATCAAGCAAAGCTACTATGAACTTCCTAAGCAAGTTGAAATGAGCAACTTATCATGGGGCCCCTTGATTTGTGCCCTACGTATCAGGCGATAATCTTGCTTGTACAACCTCGTCCGATATGAAAGGGAACATCAGATTTGTGTTCAAAGCCGGCAAGTGTTCTTCTGTGTGCTTGTTATGAGGAAAATATTAATGACCAGGCTTTTTCAACGGGATGACAACGTAAAACATAGCAGTGAGTGAGCTGCTCCTTTGCACGTGTGCAGCAACCATGTTTCGAGCACAGGTGAGGTGTTCCCTTTCATATTGGGCGAAGGCTTGTATCCTTACAATGGAAGAAGTTAAGCTTGCTAATGTAGAGCAGACGTTGTGTTCCCTGCGTCAACGGAGTACTGATCACGGGACTGAAGCAGATGGCTCACCTACTTTTCTCATCCTGACTGCGCAAGTGACTTGCATCCTTCACCTCGTAGAAAAAATAAATAAATGAAAAATTGAACAGCTCTATTTATTGGCCTGATATCGGTAAAAATCTTTTTTGTAGCTTAGCAAAGTGCTTGTACCAGTAGCATGATGAAATATTTTCCCGAAAGGGTGCGGGGGGAGCGAGATACGCTTCTGACCGTGGATGAAAAGGAGGAGAGAGCGCAAGGAGAAGGCCGGGTACAGCGCGTACTAAGACGAAAATTATAGAAGGGCTAATGAAACACAAGACACGAAATAAAACAATGTAAAAGCAATGATTAACTATCACGCATAGATGAAGTGAAGCGATTACTCGAGTAACGTGATTGCTTCCACGGAATAATGAAGGGGAGCAGAAATAGTAAACCAGGAAAGCGCAAAGTGTAACATCTGTCATCGCGTGTCGGCCAATGAGCGAGATTTTTTTTCGTCTTGTTATTCTGTTTTGCAGGCCATGTCTCCTGCGGCGCGCGGATGACATCGCCGTTCTAATCCGCGCGAAGGATTCTCCTTCCATTCAATGGACTTATATTTATCATTGAGCCGTAATGCGGCCTAGATGCTAAAATTACAGGGACATATTTTGCTTCGCTTGCGGTCTGAGGATGCCACGCATCAACTCCAACAAATCGAAAAATACATGAAAGTTTCAGTAATGCAACGTTCCATTCCTAGCTTTCATTATCCACGGCATCACATATCCCACTTCCGAATCAAAGACACCGCAGTCATCCACGTGGTGCCATTCGTTTACGCTAGAAGGCCGCCAGTTATATAGTATCGATTCCTCAGAGCCTGCACCTCTTAGCTGTCCGTCGCTCTTCTGTCTGTATACTAAGAGCCTGCCGTGATTTCGTATCTGAACCGCATACAGGACACAGAAATGCGATCGCGATGAATCGATTCTGCGTTAGGTGCAGACGCTCGGTTACTGTGCCTATGAAGGACTCGTCAATGGCGTTCCGATGATGCATTGCCGTCCTACATGTGCCTCTACACCACATATTCGAGGCTCCCAATTTGGCGCCTTTTCAATGGTGTCTGAGGGTCAGAATTACTGTTTGTCATGCCTTGAACTGGCGTCTGCCATCCCGGTTAATGAGCTTTATTTTGTCTTTAGTGCAGTGTACAATTCGCGTAAAAACTCTGCTTCGCCTTTTTAGGATTATCGATGGTAAACATGGCTGGTAATAAATTGACATGGACATAAAGTTAAGAGTCATAGCAACTATTCCGTTTCAGCAACGTTGAGCAGTACGCAATGTATAGGGCGTACGTAGCACTAGGGACCAGTTGATTCGAATTAAATTTTTCTTACATTTTTACCACTTCGTAAACCACGCTGATGGTAACCTGACGCCAGATGCATATCCGAAGAGGCCACGAAACTGTTGTCCGTTCATTATTGCAACTGAGAGCAGAGAGGTCACTATGGCTATGCACGCAAGAAAAGCTTGAATTTAATGTCGCTATCCACTAGCCTACGAGTAGACGGCGGCGGCCATTTTGGCATGAATTGTGTGACGTCATCAAATGTACAGCCACCTCTGCATTGTCTGCTCCAAAACAGCCTCAAACCACCATTGCAAACAAAGGCGTATCAATGGTGTTGCCACTGATTTGCACCCACCATTCTCTCACTTGCGCAATAAGAGCAGGACAAATCGAAGACAGCCTGCAAAGGCTATCTCGGGCCGACTACTCGCGACGCCTGGTGGCCATGGTGTGTTTCCAGTTTTTTCAGTCACTTCCGACCCCTGCAGTACACAAAAGGATGGTTTTGAGGTTGGTTTCCGTTACGTTGAAGGACCGCTTTTGGGAACGCGTTTGATTTAAGCACCAGTTAGTGTTACCAGAGAGTAACGTAGTATTTTCAACTGCCGTAAAATTTCTCACACGCACATTTCCTGCTGGACAAAATGTGCTAAAATTTTGCAAGCTTGCTGCAAAAAGCGTAGGTTTAATTGTAATGCTGAATTCAAGCGCGATAATAATATTGATGTCATGGTCCTCTTAAGGATAACCGCATAATGTGAGTAACATACCATTCGTGATCTGCAACGGTTTAATTCATGCGTATTACTAGCTTAAATTACAATGACGTTCCAGAAGATATTCTTAACTGTCACAGAGAAAGCCTAAGCATACTAGTTAGTTGCCAAGAACTCACAACGGTTATACTAAAGCAAAATGAAAAAGAAAATGAAGACAGCCAAGTTCTCTCTTTTTTTCTTATTGGTTACGAAATCCATCAAACTCATGTAAGTCAGCACCTGCTGGAAAAGCATGCACAATGGTCTTGCGTGGTGAAAATGGTGTCTTATGTAAATTTTCTTTCGAGCATTCGTATTTAGGCGAACCTGTATTACTTTATATTGACGGCTACACTCATCGACATAACATACGCAAGGTTCAAGGGGCAGCATCCGCTTTCTGCAGGCAGCTTTCCTTGTTCATTTCTCTTTGGGGTTGACAAGATGCAAATTTCTTGGAGCAATCAATACCGTTTATTGGAAAAAATGAAAACTCAAGGTGAAGTCCCGCGATGTCACAGAAAACGACCCCCCAGGGAGGTATCGTCTTTTATGTGCACAGCCGTTAGACGTGAAATGGGTCATAAATTACGAAGTGGAATGTGCTAAAAGCGCATAGAGCCAAGAAAAAGATAAGGGGGGGACGGAGACCACGCACATGTGTCACAGTGATAGGGACAAAGCGAGCTCATCAATATGCTTTAATAGGACGAGTCGCAATTTTGGCTCGTAGCCAGCCTATCCTTTAGTTGCAATATTATCAGACTGGATGCGGGGAACGGGGTTTTGAAAGACTGCCCTCATCACTTCATCGCCGAAAAACCAGTTTCAGATTTTTATAGGCGGGGATAAAAACTGGAAGATTTCTGTGGTGTATCATAAAATTATGCCACCATAATACATATAGAGAAGACTTACTGGTAAGAACACGGAAATACATATGACACTGTTAGGGCACATACTATTAACCCTTTAACTGGCAGCTCAACAATATTGTGGACCCCACAGAAATAACAACAAAAATTATACAAAAGCACATATTAGTCTGTGCCTATCAATTTACCTTAACATATGTACCTACTTAACAGTGGTAATTACAAAAATGTGGACGGTGAGCAGCAGCACATGTTTTCGCGACAAAACTCGAAGACCTCGTCGGTATTGTCTTAGCTGATGTGGTGGTCGTATTACCGCTAATGCGAAAATATTTTCCTTTGTTTCAGAAAGATGTTATTCATTTTTTTTCTTTGAGGTGAATCTCAAGAACACGCATTTACTTGTCAAAGCAAGTACCAAAGACAAGTTTTGGTCCATACATTGGTCTCTAATTAGCTGGTCAACAATATTTTCGACCCGCTGTATGTCACTTAGGTTGAAGAGAAATCCTTTCATGTTTTATTTTATATGTATTTGAACAAGATCAAAAAGAATTAAAGCAATGAAAATGTTCTAGGTCAGGTCTTTCTTGCCAATCAAAGGGTTAAACTAATAGGATAATTGATGCCAATAGTGTACCCGATAACCCATTGTTGTACACGTTAGTTCTCCACCATGACTCCTTAAATGTTTTGCTGTAATAATAGCCGTGATAGCTACGTGCCTCTGTGGCATTTATCTCTGAATCGTGTCTCAGTGTAGTTAATTTCGTAGCATTAGTATACTGCTTCTACGATGGTTACTGAACTAACCATTTCTCATGGTTTTCCTAATTACGAGTGTGGTTCGCGTCTAGCACCCTGAACGATTTCGAGGTCACCTCAAATAGAAAGGCGTACACACTGATAAACAGAGAATTAGCCTATTCCGATCGGTGTGAGCGGCGTACCGATTAAGTAGATTGCTGCATAAATTCAAGCAACTGTGGGATTATTGCGTAACCAGCATAATCAAATTCTGAAAGCGAGCCTAAGATGCAAATTAGTCGTTATAAAGCCATTCAGGAAACGGTGTAAAACGTTCGAGGCACGTGAGATTATGTGCTCATCGAAAGCACTAGCGATTCCTTAGAGCGAAGCTTTCCTAGTGAGCCTTACCAAATTTGCCATCTTAGGCTGATGCTTGGTCGGCTTCCCCGCCGACTAAATGCGGGCCGATCTTAGAGATAATGCAATAGAAGACGGTTCTAATGTTGAGACAGTTCCGTAGCAACGTATGTCGATCGCGGAGGCAATGTGACGCGCGGTTTCCTAGGTCGCTCGGTTGGTGTTTCAGCGCGTATTGCTGATCCGATGAGCACAAATATGATCGCTAGGCTTCAAAACACTATGCAGAAGGTGCAAGGTCGCATAGAATTTCTGTTAACGCTTTACTAAAGCTCCGGTTCACGTAAAGTCCACAATCTGGGTTTGAATCTGCGTGATTTTCTTCGTTTTAGACGCACGTTATAAATGAATGAAGGAGAAGCGGTGTATAGCATGTCTGCTAGATGCTTTAACGCAGTGCCGGTAGCACTTAGGCATCGCACTTGGGCCGCGATTCCGCGATCTCCGCGATTCCCCATGACCGCGCTGTTGCAACTATGAAGCCATGTTCACTATTATGAGCATTATACGTCAAGACACTATGACGAAAGCCGAAGTCTAGTACGTGCAGCCGCAGCTCCTCTAGTCAATCGCAGAAAAGCAAATATTTGCAATTCAAACCCGTTTGCATGGCCGGGGAATTCACTGCACGGCAATTTTTTCTAAGGCGCCGGTTCTGTTTTGCATGCAACACACTTGGTTCAGTTAAGACACCCACAAGTAACACCTGGAGTTCTCACCTTTTTGCATGACACAAGCAACTAGGAAAATTTCCTACAGAGAATTAATACAGCGACAACACCTGACAGCTTAAAACATGGCTTGCGGCATCCGTCATTTCCGTACATGTGTGTCGGTTTCTTTTCTTTTTTCCTTTCTAAAACAGTAAAGCGCAGTAAACAAAATGACGTCATTTCCAGTAAGCCATGGCATGTGTCATCGCGCCAACGTCGCCGGTGCCGTCAACGTGAAGCTGTTGTCATCGCTACCGTCCGGTCGGAGTCTTTGTAATCTTGTCACTGTCACACTCATCTTCGTTGCAGACGTTTGAGACATGTTTGTAAATATTTTCAGGAGTCTTTCACGAAGTCTGTGGCACTCAACGCAAGCCTGACGGGTAACTGCTTTCGCGGCCGTATAGTTCAGAGCAGAAAGAGTTACTGCTAATGTTTCAGTACTTGGGCAATTACTTTCTGTTCTTGCAGCTTTCGGTGCAGTCTCCGGCAAAACCACGGACAGTGCACACATTGAAGCACATCCTCTCGCACCACCGTAAATGACTTGTCGATGAGGCTTGCGCGCTTTTGCAGATGGGGTAGTTTCCAGAAGCGATTCTGCGGGCGGTAAATTACATGGCACAGCTTAGTGCTGCGAATGCCTATATAATTCAGGCGACAAGGAGCGAGTTGCTCATTTATTAAACTGCTTTAATTAGAGCGTAACCATCTGAACGTTTTGTAGCTGGCCCCAATTCTTTCACATTCATCAGCTCTTTTATGTCGCCACAGTACATGTTGTAATTTCAGCGGCCCTTGCTGTATCAAAGTACGCGAGAAGGGCCGTCTGGCGAATATTGCGACACAATGCGGGGTAAGGTCACTGCCCTAATTCGATAAAAGACCTCAAAAAATGGTGTCTGGCTCTAAACGCCTAAGTAAATCTCAGCCACCGTTGCATTCCATTAGTGCAGCAGCAGCCGCCGCCAATATGTTAAATGGGCTGAACAAGTACAGAAGAAATTTTTAAACCTAACTAGCTTAAAAACTTCAAAGCGATGTCGAAAATACTTGGCATGCTTTTTTTTATACTAGAGTTACTTTGATCTTGCCAATGTAGCAATTCAGTTCACATTTTTGGAAGTTTTTAGGGTGGAGCAAGATTCGGACCCTCGAGACTCTGTTGTGTGAGCCAGCAAGCAAAGGCGATCCTATGACGCCCTATATATTATATCCCTGAGGTTTTCTAAAGTAAATGTAATAAGCATTCCTTGAGCTGTATAGTCACGAGTGAACTGACACTGTATAATTTACCAAACATTCCAACCGACGTCGATGGCGAAGTGCTGAAAGTGTTGTGCTGGTTGACGTGGCCAGTTTTGAGCCTGTGGTAACTGTATAGTTGCTTAGCAGACATACACTAAGAGCGGCAGGAGAAACATGCAGTGAAATGGCGTTTTTCTTCTAAAGACATCTAGCGCTGACTTAGGTTGCCTAGGTTTTTTAAGCCATCGTAGGCTAGGTTACTTTTCACCAGACGCTCCTTAATATAGAAGACCTGTTTTGTTTATCCATGGAAGAGTGAACGCTGAATAACTTTATTGTTTTTGACCGAGCGCTTCTATGTCCCCAGACGGCACGAGGGTTTCAAAGAGGCTCAATGTGTGCTTTCAAAGAGGCTCAATGTGTACTCCCACCCACTTCAAGCTTGACTGTCTGCAACCAGAAGTCTTTCACAGTTTTAATTTCATAAAGTTCCACATGTTCCTATCAACGGCCATCAGCTCAATGTTGATTATTCAACTGTCAGTAGTGCTGGACATCACGTACACAAGTGAAATTCTTCGAGAACTTCCGCCCAAAAAGGCATCATCACGTAAATGATTGAGGAAGAATTGAGGATGGGAGTACGATTTCGATTGTGTAAATGACCGTAATTATCCAATTGGTGGACACAATAATCACGAAGGTTCAAGGCAATACTCGACAAATTTGATATCACTATCTTAGAACAGCTCTTGCAGAGCCGAATATTGACGGAGGCGTTACGGTAGGGGGCCTTCGTATGCGCTTAAGTGTGTTTCTGTACAAAGGCTCCCTGCGTTTCAGGGTTGTCCTGACGGCACTCTCCGGAATACATGCTCGTTGTATATGGCTGACTAGATGCTTCTGAGAGAAAATGAAGAATGACAAGAGGCGTGAAGTGTTCCACAGATTCCTTTTCCATTAAAAGCCTTGCTTTCAACGGCTGCAGTATTGCAGGATACAAAAACAACGACACCGTCAGTTTTATTTCCAGAATGGCAGGGCAACTTCAAAAACACAGCAGACAAACAGTCAGCTTATTGTGTGGAAGAAGAACGTGCTACATGTAGGTCACAAGAAAAGGCTCGCGAATTTTTATAAGAACTGTTGCGAAGATGGAGCACTTCGTTCCCTTAAAAGTGGTTTGCTCATGTACGGCGTAGCGACAAATCGATCCGCGTTGTGATGGTGGCACAGCTATGCGGCAATTTCGCCGAGATAAATCGATGTAATTGGGAAAAGAAACGCCGATATACTGGCGCAAAATTTTAAGAAGTAGCTAACTAGGCCCTGAACCACACTCAGATTACTCCCGAACTCTCACTGACAAAGTTGACCGTCTTTTATCTTCGTTGCCTACAGGATGCGGTGTTACGAACAGACTGAAGAATTTCAAGAAAGGATTCTCATTTCTCATAGGAGAGCTTCTCGTCTCTGTCACTGTTAAAGCTGCCGCGAATTTCGAGGAACCCAAATTGCAGCCAGTTACTTGAAACGTTCAGTTCACATTCTTTTTTGCTATTCAACGCTTTTACATGGGAATTGGACTCTGTGCATGTAGTAGCAAGATTGTGTACGACTTCTGGATCATTGGAAAGTTTCCGTTCTTCAATTAAATTAGGACCGAGTCTGACTACATTGAGACCCTTTGTTTGCCTGTAGATTAGCATGTACATCAGTGAAGGAGATGAAAGACAACCTTGATCATGAAAATTCCAAGTCGCGCATTGGTCGAGGCTACATGATGCACTTCAACTTGTCAAACAACTACACTGGCAGCGAACTGTGTGCCAAAACTTAAGCCGGCGCTCTCAATACGGCACGAGATAATGAAGCGAGCTGAGCGGCGCATATGGTCTGACACGAACAGAAGACGCAATTTGCATCGCGAATCCCTTCCTGCATTGCCACTTCGCACATGTTCATTTGATCGCGCTTGAGTTGAACTAATGAATGAAAACTATTATCTGCATAACGACCATCCACACAAACAAAACCATTGTTTTGACGCGCCCCGAACAATATTCAATGGTTCCCTGATGAGGCCTAACGGACACTGGTTATAGCGTGAGGAGCTGATGTTGGTCAGAAAAAAACCAATACGTGTTTGGGACTATTGACATCCCAGCTTATGAAAAAAAAAGGAGGCTTTGCCAGTGCAGGTTATATGATTGTGGTTTTACTTTGCGTGCACGTAGGTTTCGAGCACATGGCTTCATCACTGAGTGCGAGTGGCCCTGGTGTTAAGCCTATTTGTTGCGGTCTCGCGCACAGCATTTAGAAGTAGCTACATCTAAATCTACAATCTACAACCATTTATTGATAACGTTTATTAATTTTATTGTGTCGAGTTCTCTTCATTGTCCAGGTACTCTCGTATTATTATGCCACACGTCGGTAATGATTAGGTTGTGCACAAGTGTGGACGCAGCCTGTGCTACGGTCATGTATGTATGTTCTGGCATTAAAGAAATGCACCCATTTCACTTATAATTTCTGTGTCTGCTCTGTACGCTTTAACCGTGGACACATGCATGTATCTATGTAGAGTACATACATGTGTAGCAAGAAAGTGCTTAGACGCCGCTAAAATATTGTCCAATATTTTTTACCAGCACACAACAGCACGCATGATGTACCATTTAACAACTCCTGCCGTCTGTTTTACCGTTTCAGGTCAGACGTTCTAAATATATGATGACCTTATATTTCATTGACTTTATTCACAACCAATCCAAATTTTGCGTTGGTCTTCATCTACTCCACATTTTCTTTTTTTTTCTTACGTAAGCAGTCTTATAGAGCACTTGTATTGTATTTGATGACTTCGTTATTCTTGTTATTCGCCTTTCCATATCTAGTGCCCCGCAGTGCACATAGTGTATTTAAGCAATTAGAAGAAACTAGGCCTAAGCATAGCATCGCTAGCTTTGTACTTATGCAGTGGCATATTTAGAATGCCATGACAGCGACCTCTAGACCGCTGAACGCGCTTGCGTCACGACCGACCTTGCCCACACTCATTTACTTAAGTGACGTTTCTCTGCCTGATATTTAATACCAACTCGTGATCTCGTGCACGCTGTGGCACGCTCGCGTACGCTTAACACGCCTCGAGGTATCTGTAAGATATCGCCCAAGAATCGCTGCAGTCCGTTGATAAAGCTCTAAACAAATATGTAACCTGTCGTGGGACGGAACCTACGTTACCAAACAGACCAGACCAGCGCTGTAACCATTAGGTCGCGATTGCAGGCCTGCTTCTCTCATGACAATGTCATTCTTTGAAATGTCTATAGCACGGGCCAGTTTCTTGTATTCTCGTCTCAAAACGCAACGAACGTTTTCAGACGCTGTCTTAGACAGCACTGGCTACGGGATCGGCCAATACTTTTTTCTCAGGAGGTATAGTCGGTACCTACAACGTTAAGACAAGTCCACCTATAATGCTATCGCATTAAAAATTAATTACAGAAGTGCTGCTAAAATCGCATGTCTGAAGCGTCAATAGTAGGCACGTATTTTGAATTCTATGACTCGTCTTTTACCCGCGGGAGATGGCAGTATCGGTGTTTCCAGCAGAAATTCGAAGTTCGAGTTCAAGTACACTGTATGATGCTCACTGTTAAGGATGAATGGAGCAGCATATAGAATCCAAGGACGAATTTCATTGCCATCTCCTTTGAATGTAGATGTGGACGATGACAGCTAGTTTGTGGTCTGCACCTTGTACTGCTTGTAATATGCGTTCTTGAGATCCGTGACTTGTTTTATCAAATTGTTGGACCTAACAGAAACTTCCTTTAGTAACAATTCGCCTCTTTTTGTTGTGTCCCCGGCAGATACATTCACTTCTCTGTATCATATTTAAAGCCCATTGCTTTGGGTAGTATAACTGGATGGTTGCCTACGGATGTTGAAAAACATGCGGTAAGTATTTCTGTGCTCTTTCCACAAGATGCATCCCTGTAGTAGTCGTGGGCATATATTCTACAAAGAAACATGTGGCCATAGAGAGATAAAAGCAATGTGTTCTAAGATATCCTTGCTCGCTGGCTATTTATGCCGCGGCGCTTACTCACTAGTAGGCACTGGCAAAGAAGCCAACAATTGATCAGAGATAGAGAGCGATAATTCAAAAGAGAAATGAAAGCGGGTTAAAGTGCAAATTATGCAAATAAACAAGTAAAACAATCTTTAGGGAGATTTATTTCTTGGTTACTCTTTCAATTAAGACGGTTTTTCCAAAAGCGAACTATCTAGACTGCCGGGCGACATGTGTGGCAATTTGAAGAACTCTTTCAAAACCAAAGATATGAAGAAAAAAAGATACGAGAATAATAATAAAAAATTGTTTTCGGCGTTAGGCCTTAGCGTTGTACGCTTGTGACTAAACTTGCGTGAAATGCTATTGGACGAGGGTACTGTTCTGGATAATATCGAATTCGGCCATATTGTCGGATTATGTCATGGAGGCACTTTCAGGAGCCAATCCGAGTGAAGGTGATGGTGAAGTGGACAACGCAGAGGGATAGGCCAGTGGCCTGAATAGCATCCCGTGCTAGTTGGTGTTACGCAGTATTACAAATCTCTGCACGGAACCAAAGGAGGAGATGCTGGCGAAGATTGCTCGGCTTCGTCTCTGTTTCTCGTTACTGTTAGTCTGGGCAACATTTAAATCATCAGCTACAACATTACCGTGCTCGCCTGAAAGCTGGCAGCATGATAGCGACTGCATCTACTCCCTTTGAGGAGAAGGCTGGTCTAGGCATCCTCTGTCCTTTTCTTCGTTGACCCATTTCTTTGCACGTTCTAAATCATACGACTATTTTTGTATCAGAACTTTGGGCGATTGTTACATAGCGCTATGCAAACTTCCAACGAAGGAGTCGTTGCAGCAGGTATTGTTACGAACTCTATTCCTGTATGTTCATTGCTTTCTACGTTTCAATGAATTCAGATCTTTTGAGCGGCCTACAGTATTCATACCGTAATGATTTGCGACAAATAAATTTACCATCAATACCAATCCGCTTTAATAAACCATGGAATTTATTAGCACGACGGTATCTAAGTATTTATGGGATGAAGCCTACGGAGCTGCGGCGACATTTAAGAAATCTTGTTTACAAACTATATAAGCAAATTATTCCTGGTCACATTGTGAAATATGAACATATCCGTTTCGGCTAGAATATGCAATTGGAAGTTGCACATAATATGTAAGGCTCCCGCATCCCGGAAACAAATGTTTACCGATATGTAAGTGGTCCGATGATGGGCCCTTTACGTTATTCATGTGGTGAAATTGTACCAACAGACCACTTATTCTTATGCTACCCACGATATTCAGGCCAAAGAGAGAGATGACATGGAGCTTCACTTTGCCAGATTGCACTATGATTACAACTATTACGCCATCATTTGAGACCTCGATCCTGAGCTGTAGCCATAAAATGTTTGGGGGACCGTATGTGATGATTTCTAAGCGAGGCAATGCCATTACAGTGCAAATTTAAAAGTTTACCATTGCTTTCTTTCTTTTTCGCTGTTCACTACTAGTTTTCGCGAAATTAATTGATTTATTTGAGCAGTCTTCTGTCTCAGCTTCATTAATATAGCTTTCAATAGGTTGTTTCAGTTAGCTTACCTGCTCCCTCCAGTACTATTACTGTTTTCTGTTATTTCCTTTTGTATTTTTACGTTTTATCCGCTCAGAATAATTCGTTATCGTGCGCTACCTCTCGCCGCGTGGTTCTTTGTATATCCCCCTTAGTGGGTAAATGCCATGACTGAGGATCATCAATATAATTATTGAGGGCTGTGACTTGTAATACCACGCATGCGTGCCGGATAGTTACACCTTTTTAAATTGCCACATCAAAGCATTCGTCTCTGGGTCAGTGACACAGGTTGCCCTGCTCGAAAAACTTTATCATTTCCAATTATTTAGTAGGTGAATTTGAGATCTCTCATAGACTTGCGCGGCACGTGATCGCTTCGTGAGGCCGAAGAAGAAGTGACAGCATTCGCCCATGCAGACCAGTATTCTACAACTTTAAGGTGAAGGTCTATCTCGGCGTTACTTCCTGCAAAATCGTTGTGCCCCGTCGTCATAGGTTGTCAAGCCCGGGTTTTCCTACTCAGGACATCGAAGCGCCAAGATGTTGAGGGCTAATCAGCCTGCCGTCAGCTCTGATGGCCAGCAAGCGGTGACCAGTGGGGAACCTGGAACAAACCGCGATCTTCAGCAGGAAGTGAACGTGAGTCATTCTCATTAGTTCTTCCACTATGCGCAATAATTTGTCTCGAGATGTTTAAAAGAGCATTTCAGCGCAGGGTTTAGCTCACCCAAGGCTAGAAAAGAAAAAAAAAACAATTGCCAGTCACTTAAGTGTCCTTACGCGATTTGAATGCAAACGCATAATGACTTCTCTAATTATTCGGTTACATAGATGAAGCGTGACATCATACATTGTTGCATGTCCTTCACAACTCTACCTTAATACACGTTGCTCTAATTTGTACTAACCTTAACTCACTTTAATCCATCTTATTCCACTGTGATCAACCTTCATAAATTTTGTACCGACCATAATACACCTGTATCCACCCTAATTCAAATTGTTCTAATTTGTAAGAAAATTAATCCACCCTAATTCACTTTGCTCTAATTTGTACCAACCTTAATCCACTTGAATCCACCGTAATCCAATTTAATTCCTCTTAATTCTCTTTACTCCACCTGAGGTCGCCTTACTCTAACGTCAAACTTTAATTCTGCGTTGCTACTGACGTCATGCAAGACGCTGATGACGTAATTGATGATGGAACATTTTCATGGAACATCCCGTATAACGCTGTCGCATTTATTAGGTCGTTCGGAAGCGCGGGAATGTCACCAGCTGTGCCGTTCTCTATTCCCAATAGCACAGGCGCATTTAACGGTGGGTGATAGAAATTTATTGATTTATGATTAAATTATGGGGTTTTCGTGGCAAAACCACTTTCTGATTAGAGGCACGCCGTAGTGGAAGTCTCCGGAAGTCGAAATGCGGCCGCCGTGGCCGGGATTCGATCCCGCGGCCTCGTGTTCAGCAGCCCAACACCATAGCCACTGAGCAACCACGGCGGGTATTGATTTATGATTCTGTGCATAATAAAAGATAATAAAAGCGCTTACCTAATGGCACAGGCTCGGTGCTCCAAGTGGGCGTCAAACCGTTTCATTGAAGAGCGGCAAGTAACTGAGTCCCATATGCCCATTGCCGTTTGTCCGCCAGCTCATGTCGGCGTCAAATATCTTATTTGAAGATTGGCACTTAGATACACAGGGGCACATAGCCGGTGTCCTAAGCTGATCCGACTGTTGGTTTCCAACCTTGTTCTCTCAGCGCAGCTTCTCGATGCGTCGATCACTCGATCATGGCCTACCCGGGGACCCAGGTTGGCGGGAAAACAGTTGTGCAGATATAGATAGGCAGATACAGACAGTCTGCCCAAGGAAAGTGCGTTAAGTACCCTAAGAATGCCAATCGCAGTAAAACGTTTATTGAATTGTGTGCAATGCGTAGACATGGGATAGTTTGCCGCAACGCTAGCAAGACGACCAACTTGCCATTGCTAGCGTACTTGTAATATTAACCACTGATTGCAAACAGTTCAAGTTTACGGCGCATAATTCTTTCGATTTCGGCATTTCGCAAAATGAATTAGCGATGAGAAAAGTGCAAACTCAATATACTGTAGTAATGGGCGACTTTGATGCAAAAGAGGGGGGAAAGCAGGCTGGTGAACAAGCAATAGGCAACTACGGCGTCGATTCTAGAACACTAGAGGAGAGATGCTGGCACAATTCGCAGAAAGGAATAAGCTTCGAATAGTGGACTCCTTTTTCAGGAAGTGTAGCAACAGAAAGTGGACATGGAAAAGCCCTAATGGTGAAAGAAGAAATGAAATTGACTTCATACTTTCTGCTGACCTCAGCATAGTGCAGGATGTAGAATTGATAGGTAGGGTAAAATGCCGTGATCATAGGTTAGTGAGGGCTAGGATTCATCTCAATTTAAACAGAGAAAGAGCTAAATTGGTCAAGAAGAAACAGGTCAACCTAGAGGCAGTAAGGGTAAAAGCAGATAAATTCATGTTGGTACTTGCATACAAATATGCAGCCTTAGAACAGAGAGATGATGACATAGAGCTAATGAAACCGTAACTAGGTTGACTTCAGAGGCAGCAGTTGAAGTGGGAGGCAAGGCACCAAGGCAACCAGTAGGCAAGCTCTCCAAAGTAACAAAGGACCTAATAAAGAAACGACAAAAAATGAAAGTGTCCAACTCAAGAGATACGATAGAATTCGCGGAACTGTCAAAACTGATCAACAAGGCGAAAATAAGATATTTGAAGCTATAAAGTGAGAAAGACTGAAGAAGCCGTAAAAATGAACGCAGCGTGAAATCGGTGAGAAAGAAACTTGGCCTAGGAACAACGAAGATGTATGCACTGAAAGACAAGCAGGGTAATATCATCAGCAATCTCGAAGATATAGTAAAAGCAGCGGAATAATTCTATACTGACCTGTACAGTGCCCAGAGGAGTCAGAATATCTCAATTAGAAACAGTAATGAACAGGATCCAGGAACTCCTCCTATAACTAGCGATGAGGTCAGAAGGGCCTTGCAAGACATGAAACCAGGAAGAGCGGCAAGAGAAGATGGAATAACAGTCGATTTATTAAAAGATGGAGGAGACATATTGCTTGAAAAACTGGCGGCTCTTTACACGAAGTGTCTATCGACTGCAAGTGTCCCAGAAAACTGAAAAAAATGGAAACACTATACTAATCCACGAAAAGGGAGACGTTAAAATATTGAAAAATTACTGGCCCATTAGCTTACTCCGAGTATTATATAAAATACGAAAATAAACTCCGATAGAAAAAGGGCAACACTGTACTTTAATCAACCAAGGGAGCGGGCTGGCTTCAGGAAGGGATACTCGACAATAGATCACATCCACGTCATCAATCAGGTTATCGAAAAATCCGCATAGTTCAATAAGTCTCTCTATATGGCTTTCATAGATTGCGAAAAGGCATTTGATTCAGCAGAGATACCAGCCGTTCTAGAGGCATTACGTAATCAAGGAGTACAGAGCGCTTACGAGCGCTTTGAAGGAACTAGTGGATGCCGTTTAGAAAACCGCAATATCTGTTTCTAATGCAGAGCTAATAATTTGAAAACTTAGTGATTCTATGCTCTTTTTCAAACATTCAAATTTCTGAAATTTTGTTAAACAAAATTCAGGGCCTAAATCGAAATTCCGCTTCCAACAGTCTATAATTTAACTCTATGTCTCAAACGTAACAAATTTCATTCGTATCGGTCCAGGTGTCAGCACGGAAAAGTGTTTCTGCGTTTTACGTGTACTTGAATGGGCCGCGTCGGAGTTGGGCTCCGAGCTAAAGCCTCCTCTTAAGTGGACGAGTGGCGGCGCGTATAACTGCGGCCTTTGTATATTTGCGAGGAGCAGACACTCCCGTGATATAGTAGTCGCGGGGATGCCGAATGTAATGCGTCTTTTTTCTCTCTCTTGCTATCAAAGGCGGCCAGGAGTGACATGGCAGCTAATGCAGCCATCACAGTAGCAGTGGTGAGCACGCCTATATATATGCGCCGGCAGTTTGCCCACGCAGGCAATGCACACAGCAGCAGCGTTGACGCGAGATAAGTGCTTACTTAGCTGCTCCACGTGCTGCTTCCCCCCATATCTCCATGGGAGACATGCCAAAGCCAACCAGACACGTAGGACGTGCTTCCCCAAGAAAAGAAGAAAAAAAAAGAACTGCCGGATCCCTCTAAGTACCTGTAAAAGAAAAAGCTGAAGAGACATATCGGACCTACCTTTAGCCGCCAGCTAAAAACAGAGTAGACAATGATAAATTTGTATAGTAACTGAGGACATCTCTACGGGATCCACAGAGGGATAAGCGCAGCCGCTATTGAATTAGTGCATTAGTGGTTTACCCACGCTTTAGCATTAAAAGAAGCCCTGCAGCTCCTTGCGTGGGTGTGTTTGCAGGTGGCCTAAACTTCGCCATCGGGGCTTTTCGTGTCAATGAAATGGAGTGTGGTCAAGTGGATTTGGCGCAGGCACTGAACCACTGAACCGTGGTTCACGCCCACACAGAATATATATATACATATCTAAAGTGCTCAGATGCGCTAGCGCGCGCACGCATATACGAACGTTGGATTCGACCCTGAAGCGATGAACAGAGCGTTATATATATATATATATATATATATATATATATATATATATATATATATATATATATATATATATATATATATATATATATATATATATATATATATATATATATATAATTCAACGAGAAGTGCTGTAGGTCCGGTGCATAGGTAGTTTTAGAAACGAAGGTGCACACTTACGAAAATTGCATCTTTAATGTTTTTAACGTTTCGGCCGTGGCACTTCCTTCGTCAGAATAAAATTTTTTATTTGATGAAGTTTTTAATCTGACGAAGGCCGTGCCACGCCCGAAACGCTAAAAACATCAAACACGCAATTTTCGTAAGCGTGCACCTTCGTTTCTAAAGCTATATATATATATATATATATATATATATATATATATATATATATATATATATATATGTGTGTGTGTGTGTGTGTGTGTGTGTGTGTGTGTGTGTGTGTGTGTGTGTGCGTGCGTGCGTGCGTGTGCGTGTGCGTGTGCGTGTGCGTGTGCGTGTGTGTGTGTGTGTGTGTGTGCCTCCAACAAAATCTCCCTCCTATATTCTCCCTTGTGAGCTGGGAAGCGTCATTGACGGCAGCGAACATTCATACCGTATTTTTACACCTGTAGATTCACTTTTGCTAAGATCCATTCTGGAAACTACTACTCGACATAGGGCGTTGAAAGGTTTAGCCGTATTGAGTAGCATGCTGGGATTTATGAAACTGAAGCTGCGATTGTCTTTAAGTAGCTAGTGTGTTGACACTTTGCAGACGTGGATAAACTGCCGACATTGTTTAAATTTGGTTCAGTAGATATCTTGACCTTGAAAACTCCCATTTAGTCGCTTATTATTATAGGTCTTACAAACCGCCACCAAGCAGTGGCTGACCACAGAGTAAGCAATATAGTGACAATAAAATACAATGCAGTGACAATACAAAAATACTGAGTACTTAAGAAAAATGCAATGGTGCATCTAAATGAGAGCGATTTGAGCTGCCTTTGACTGCATGCCATCAAGCGCGGACGACAGTGCTTCTTCCCGCTATTCAGAAACCTGCCGTTAGTGGACAGAAAAAAAATGTTTTTATGCTCACCGCAGAAAATATTTTCCACAAATCCTACGTAAATGCCGCCATCGTGTGCCCCGAATTGTGGGAACTGGTGACAAGAACGAAACAACCGCCATAACATTCGACCTGTTCTTATTGCGTGGTTGCCGCCTGCGTTAGCTCGCCATGGCTTTCTTTCGGCAGATGCCTCTTCATCAAACACGCAGCACAGCACGGGCAGTGCCGCGTGGTCAACGGCAACAGCTGGCGACGAAGGTCGAGATTGAATGCGCTTGCTCTAAACGGGTTTGCGGTAGTAAGGAATTCTGGTCTATCAAAGGGAGAATCAGGCCCACGCTAGGTTAGCGATTAAGATTCTCCACGAGCTCGATGAGGGGGTGCCTTTTATACTAGGCACAGGGCGTGCATGTGCATATGTTTGCGCAAGTCGTCTCGCGCTGCTGTGTGTTAGCTAAACATCAACGTTAGAGATTGGCGAGACCCTGATGTGATCTACGTAAGACAGTGTCGAGCACAATAAAACATGCACTATACGGAAGCTATTCGCGTTTCTGTATACCTCTTTATGACATGATCTGAACCGAAAAACGGAAAGGCCCCTTTAAGTAGAGTAATAAATGATTTAACCCTGGGCCTTCTTAACACTATACCGCAAGCTACTTTTTGCTTTAGTGGCCTGGAAAGGAATTGAGAATGTTGCGAGGCTGTATGTTGTAGGCGCTGAGAACTTCACGTGTGGCAGTGAACAGAAAATTGCTCACTCCGCAATAGGAGTCGAGTTCTATCATAACAAGTAAGAAGCGACTTACCCAGTTGTTTGTGAGAATGTCGCGGAACTGCATTGATAAGTTGTGTTTGCGATTAATACGGAGGCGGTAACTTGGTTGACTGAAAGACGAGCTAGCATCGATGAACGATATAAATTAAATTAAATGCAATTCTGAATCTTCAGTTCTGAATCTTCTTGAACTGAATCTTCAGTTCAGAATTGCATTTAATTTAATTTATATCGTTCATCGATGCTAGCTCGTCTTTCAGTCAACCAAGTTACCGCCTCCGTATTACTCGCAAGCACAACTTATCAATGCAGTTCCGCGACATTCTCACAAACAACTGGGTAAGTCGCTTCTTACTTGTTTTGATAGAACTCGACTCCTATTGCGGAGCGAGCAATTTTCTGTTCACTGCCACACGTGAAGTTCTCAGCGTAGTGGCAGACAGAACGTCAATAATGGCGAAGGATTACCGACGCAGTGTGGTAGCCCGTATCACGGGAATTGATTTTTTTACGTCCCTCTCTATTGATAATTACAATTATAGAAACTGTCATAGAAATGATCTCAGAACAAATACATTCACCGGATCATCTGACGAGGGACGGCATACGGAATACTGGTAACATGTGAACGTTTCCTTCGACTAGCGTGTGCGATAACGATGTATCGCAGGATTTGGCGCCATGACGTACATGCAATTACAGATGTCATTTTCTCTGCAGGTACAGCGGACCAACAGGTCGCCAAGCCCAGAGGCCCCACCCGAACACTATGGGCTACGATGGTACTCTAGGAACAGAGGAAGCGCCACTAGCTGCGACAGTCATGTGAACCCGAAACGTTACGATGTCGAGCGGCCGGCCACACTCTGCAGTCCCCGAAGAACGCCTCAAACACACGAGGCATCTCGAACTGCAGCAGGCGCATCTGAAACCTACGTGGCGAACAAGAGCGGCGCTCTCCACATGGGACGCCTGCGAACTGTTAGCACTTTGATGACGGACAGACGTTTTCAAATGTCGGCAAGTGCTCCGACGAGTCCGCTAAGCGAAAGCTGCGGCGAACACAGCGATTTCGCTAAAACAGTGGTAACGCTGTCAGAAGACCTAAAGGCGAGCACACTAAGGCCACAGGTACAACAATGGCCAAGTGAATCAAGGAAACGGGAATCGCACTCGGGTGCTAAAGGTACCACGTATGTAGACGTGGTCACTGCCAATAGCCCAGATCGTAGGTCACTTTCTCAGGGCCTCGAAATTTCTACGCAAGTTCGCAAGAGTTTTTCTGCGGTGAGCCACGGAAGACCGGTATCCCGGAAAGCGCGAATTTTAGTCAAAGACCACTCAAAGTCATCGTGGACAACGCGCACAGCGGTGCCAAAGAAAAGGCACGAAGAGCCACGGCTTTCAAGCTCAGGTCCCGTCCAGTTACCATCGACGACTAAGGGCGCAGGTTTGGCAAAAGCATACGCAACGCCTGATATGGAGGTCCCTGCTGCAGAGGTGAGGTGGTCCGATACATTTGTAACAACACCAAATTACGTTACTGTGCCGCAGAGCAGTGGAATATGACTACTAAGCTATGTACGGTAACAGTAATTTTTGGATTGGAAGGCGTCATCCGGGGAACAACTTGTCTCAGGAAAATGAGAATTCGTTTTGATTGAATTGGTTTGAAGACTAATATTTATTTTCTTACAATTGTTTGCGTCATGCAGATGTGTGGGATAAGAAGTGAAATAGGTGCCCATAAAATTCAGGAATCCCCCCCTTTCAAGGTCACATATTAGAATGGCTTAGCAAAAAACGACTCGATAAGTAGGGTATTAGAGACCAACATGGTGCTCGGCAGTAGCCATGTATCCCCTGAAACTTGCTTTCATGACACATGGGCCCTATATACCATAAAACTATTCCAATATGTTTTTATTCCGAACTCCTGACGTCAAAATTTACGTAACCACCGATGCAAGCACCGGGTGGTGAATAGCATCGTTGATTGAACAGGCAAAGCAAACGATCTCTTCCTTTGTAAGAGGTCACGTTTGTGTGATTTCAAAGAAAACTTCTTTGTCTTACTTGACAGGCTTTTCTCATCTAATATAATAGGCGAGGAGCACGCAGAACTCGAGAGGGCTTCGCTTGGGCCAGGCTAGCGCAGTGAAAGTAGAATAACGTAATGAGGAGGGTGGTGCCAACGCTAGCGATTGGACCGCTTCTTCTTGCTTAGACGCGGGTGTCTGGTAGAAACTCGCGGCAGCGCTCAAGAAAAAGGTAAAAATTCAGCTGAAACGTATCCTCAGCGAACCAAATTTGATTAAGCGATGTGGTGTACCTGCTGAAAGGTCTGGAAAACGCTATAATGCCACCCAATAATGTTTAGCATACGCAAATAAATCCATTCTCCGCGGCAGCTTCCAGTATTCAGTGCCAGAGCAGTCGGCGAGCTGTCATCTTCTGTTAATTTCGGAACGGGGCAGCCTGCGGCTGGTCAGAAATAGAACAGCCGTATTGCTCGGAACAACAACAACAACAACAACAATAATAACAATAATACTAATAATGATAATAATATTAACAATAATAATAATAATAATAATAATAATAATTTATTTCGCCTGAAGATGTACAGATCATTCTGGCGCGTGTATGCATCTGTAATGCGTACACGTCACTTCGATGTGTTGAGTTTTTGCGGTTTTTTGACGTCGCACGACAGAAAGGCAAAGCGGGCGCAGCCCTAAAATTTTTGACCAATTGCGGAGGGCTGATGGTGAAAAAGGCGTCGAATCAGACATGTTTAACTTTCTTTTGCTCGATCACACCATGCATTGACAATTTGTACACGTTATCTCATACGTGGAGATTTCGTGGTTTTCCTGACGTCGCATGACAGCCAAGCGAAGTGGGGGTGTGGCCCCAACAAATTTTGACCAATCGGGAAGGGCTGGCTGTAGAAATGGAATAGAAAAGTCTGGAATAGCTTTACGCTATAGCGCCCTAATTCACACACCACGAGTGTGCATGCTGTGACGTGGAGGCAGGCACAGAACAGCAAGATATCTATCGTATTTACTCGCGTCTGGTCTACACCATTTGGTCTTGCACAAGGCAGGCCTCTCGCTACTCAATGAAGCCTTGAATGGCGCTGAGAGTGCGATGCCCAATAACGCAGGCGTTGGTGACTGTGAACACATTTGCTGCCTCCGCCCAATATTTAGCATCTGAGCGTTCCCACAAAAATGTCCGAATAATGAGGCCGTCCTCAAAAACGGACGACAATAATCAAATCGGTTCTGTTTCTATAGCGCAAGTGCAGCGGAACATTCTAGTACATTTCTCTGGAAACTCGAAATTCTTGAAATATTCTGGTGGCCAATACCTCGGATGTCCTTCGCATTAATTCATCGAGATGTGCGTTGCGGTTCGTCATGAAGTGAAATATAAGGCGGATGCGTTAGCTCTCGCGGTGCTGCGCAAAACCACTTGTGATTTTATAGAGGCTGTATGTCCACCGTCAGCTTACGCCATTCTGTACAATAAGCGCGCACGCTACCTTGGGATGCACTCGCGGTAGTTTCCGGCTGGTCGCCCAACTCCACCTCACGTGCGTGGCCATCACTCACTACGTGCCCGTGCACGAATGCCGAGGGGGTCCACTGGTACAAACACTTGTAAGGGCAAAATTGCAGCAGTGGTTAGGCCTAAGCAGCATCGCTTCGTCGGAGTCGGGGTCCGAAGTTGCGGTTCCTTGGTGTGGAGCGCGGCAAAGGGTGATAATTACATCAGCAGCAGCACAGCTATAGTGCCATCTAGTAGCTCCTTGCTGAAAGTGACAATCACGCTGATGTACGCGTAACGCTTAGTGAAAAGTTTTTTACGCCATATTTTCACAGTCCAAAGTTCGGATGCGCGCCTTGTACGAGTAATTATGGTATGAATTTTCAGGCCTTCTATTCTGTTGCTCTATTAACAGATGATCTAAGGTGGTAAGCTGATCTATGAAGATTACATTTTTATTCGCGTAAGAATAACAGTAAGATTTCTTCCTAAACTGAAGTAAGTGTGTGGTTCTTGCCAGATGGTTTGTGTTCAGAGCAAGCTACAGCTAGTAATATATGTAAAAAGCACCTTCTTGCTGCTCGTTATGAGGCAGCAAATCTAAGTGTGAGCTGGAAGCAAATATGGATGGGATCTTTCCAAAAACCTACGATTATTTGGGCATTCTTGCAGGGTCCACGGAAGGTTTGCGAGCAGCGACTACAGCAGCTAGTCGCTGCACGTCATAACATGAACCCATTCACGCCCTCAGCAGATAGGTGCGAAACTCAGGTGATGACAGTGCTCGTCTCGAGACTCGGCAACAGGAGCACGTCGTCAGCGGCAGCACCGGGCACGGAAGCTGCGCGTCTTTTCGCAAAGCCGAGTTTTGCCTTTTTGCCGATTGGGGCGGCAGCTCGGACTACTGCCGCGGGCAGGCCAACTGGAGACTTCGCCAACGCCAATATGGGTGCCGCTGGTGGTTCTACCCCGGCGGGACTGGCGTCACAGGGTCCAGCTGTGATGCCACAGGCAGCTGTCGCCAGGCCATCTGCAGACCAAGCCAAGGCCAACGTGGTCGCAGCTACTCGTGCTGCCTCGTTGGGCGCGTCGTCCGTGACTCCAGTTGTGACAGTTAAACGACCTTCCGTGCTGCCTCCACCAGCGCCAGCTCCGCAGCCGGGGACATCGCCGAAGATACAGCCACCAACTGGTCCACTGCCACAATCGCAAGGTAAGTTTCCTCCAAATTGCGTGGATGTCAAAATCGCTTCAGGCATGGTGGTACTACATCGCACAGGGGAGTACATTTGTTAACACAGCGCTTGCGTGTAAGCTCCGTAAGTGCATTGAATGATTTAAAGGCAAACAGCGGCACAGAGAATGGAGTTTGTGTATCCGAGTCCAAAAGCAATGTGTGGGAAAGAGTACAACCAACTCTAACCGGTAAAGAGTGGCGTTCATGACATTGCATTGTTGGTAACACAGCAGTGTTGGTAACATCATCGCTTGGAACGCTTTTCGCTAGGTGGTGCCCCCCGGACCCACAGGACGTTTCGCCAAAACAATGAGCTCGTATAGTAGACATGTTTGGGGCTATTGATCTAAATGCCGTCATATCTTACATACGGCTGTACATGCTTTAGGTCGCTTCTGGCTCTCCCTGGATCACGTGATATTTTCTGTACCTCACAACGCCGCTTTGGAACACAGATATATTAGGCTTTCGTCTTAATATGTGTGAACACAATGCTTGTGCCAGTAGCGGGGGCCTCAACGCTGCCCTGGTTTCGGCAGCGTCGATTCTGTGGAGAGATAGGGTGCGTCCACTTAGCTTCGTTGTATTGGCAGCCAACCGTACTGCGCTTCTTTGGAGGCCTTCCACGGGTTAGCAGCATGAACATAGTACCATCAGTACCAAATGCTTAGCGCCTATGTTAGTGCACGCGAAGCGCCAGTTATGCGTTCTCTGCCGACGCCCGAATTGTGGAGCAGTGGTGGTCACTTGGGGACGTAAATGTGATGCCGGAAGCGCGGCGGAAGTGTCTCTTTGATTGCTATCGTAAAAAAAAAATTGTTCGGTATTGTTTAAAAACGAACGGCTTTGCCTCTATCGCCCATTTTCGTGGTTGGTGGTCGGTGTTCGGAGGTTGATGGTTGGTGGGTGGACACAAAGGCGATGCAAGGACACCGCGTCGCGAATCAACAGAGTTGTGGGGCGGCTTCGTCGTGGAACGCCGACTAGCTTTTTGAGACGAAAGTGCTGTTGCGGGTGAGCTTTGTGGCGTGTGAAGCAGCGCTTGGGATGTAATTCTCTCCTCTTCTTACACCAACCTCTCTCTTTCTCTCTATGTGTGTGTGTCGCGACTGCAGCAGAAGGCTGCGGTGGCGGTAGAGGCCGTTGCCCTCCCCTCCGGCACTCAGATCGCTGGAGACAACACATACATGACGATTTGGCTTATAAGTTAAGCCACTTAAGCTACAGCTACAGAAGTACTCGTTAACGAATCTGGGCGTATAATTACAAAAGTCTACAATGTTCGAATTGTTCGTGAGAGCAAATTGGAGCCAAACCTCGTGCTAGACAAACTGTTAGCGAATGCTTCCGCTCAAAGGAAAACCGCACTTGCAAATGAGGAGTTTTGCGAATTCGGCCCCCTGTTTTCTACGGAACTACACAATGAAAGAAAGAAAAGCGCCACGTAAATATCCCCACTCTAATAAATATACGCTGTAAAGCGCATCATTACTTTAATACAGGCAACGTAACGACAGAACGACAGAAAGCTGAGCTAGTTGGTAAGGATTCATTAGGCAAAGGAAGGAAGAGATTAAGTGCCTTAACAGTTATCTCTCACGTAGACCGGCACGTGTACCCGACTGACGCGTGGTGATACCATTCCTGAGCTTGCGCAGATGAGTTTTATGTCTTCTTTCTTTTTTCGCCTCCGTGCTCCCTTCAATTGATAGTCGGCGTTCGTGTTGTCAACTTCTCTACTCTTGTGTCCTGTCTGCACGCCTCACGTCTTTTTTGCATAAATCAGGTAATTCTTTCGTGAAGCGTGTCGCAATTCGCTTAAATTCACAAGCATGGTCGATAGTTTCTGCAGAATTGATTTTTTTGAGTGTGTCTTCTTTGCCAGCGCCAGCTACTCCAGGCGCTGCTGCCCGAGGCTTTGGCGCTACCACGGCCGCAGGTCAAGCTGCTTCTGCTGCTGGTCCCGTTGGCAGTGGTCCTCCCGCCTCCGGCGCAGTTGCAATCGCGTCCCCGGCCAGCCCTGCTCCCGTGACCATAGGCTCGGCCTCCATGCCCGCTGCAACCTCTGCGAGTGGTGCTGCTTCTATGGTAGGCTTCAGCGCCGGGTCCCCTTTCTCCCCCATCCTGGAGTCAGAGCTGTTCGCTGACTCGGAGTCTGGGGAGGAGCCGGAGTACGAGCTCTCGGATACCACCATCCTGGATGTCAATCCGTGCCTGCTCCTGCCTTTATCGGGATGCAACTTCCTTCTGATAGTCGGTGGGCAATCTTTTTTTTTTCTTGTCTCTGCCTGGTGCGCGTCAATACAGAGGTATAGCTCACTCTCTCCTTTTCTCACGATTTGGTGTCCCCGTTGCCAAAGATGGTCGCCCTAAATGAATTGACGATTAGCCTTCACTGCACTCGGAAAACATGAAAATGATGATGATGGGAACACTGTCTTTGAAACGTAGTGATGAACGTGCCAGCAGGGTAGTTCCTTTTGCCTTTACACGTGTTTCCGCAATCGGCCTTTTCAATGTCACTGACGTTCCGGTACGCTTCTACGTTTGTACTACCATGCCACTGATGTGCCCGTACTTTTCTCAGCTCTCGACAGCAGGATATGCGCTGCAAGACGAAGCTGGGGAGCTCCAATGGAGTTGCGCCATCTGTTCCATGCTTCTAGAAGCATACTTTCTCATCTTTTGGGTTTCCTCGGTCTGGGTTCTTGTTGCCCGCTGACGAACGCGGCCCTTCGTGGGCGTTGTCGCGTCACGCAGAGAAGGCATGTTCAGATGGGAGAGCTGGCTTCCCCGACTTCGTGCACCGCTACCACGGCCATTCTCCGTTCAAATATTCGCTGGCTAGTGCAAGGCCCGTACTCTTGGGTGTTCCTGCCAGCGGTCGTACCTTTAGAGACAGCTTTTTCTTTTACCATGACGCGGCGGTGCTATCGCGGTAGCGTGAGAATTAGGACCCTACTAAGAGTTATTGTGACATTATCCGTGTTATTCCTTTCCCTTTAGTATAACCAAGAATAAACTGTAGTGTTAATTTTACAATACTACAGAAAAAGAAGAACACACTAGGGGTGCGTCACTTCAAAAAAAGAAAAAAACCGAAATTAGAGGGATTAAATGGACTTATCTACTATGCTAAATTGTTCTAGGTATACGGTTCCTTTCGGTGCATGTTTTCTCTTCCCTAGCTATGGATGGCTGGCTTGGCTTGGCTTCACTTAGCCGGACTGGGCTCTGCTCACCAGCTAATAATGTTCGACCCGTCGATAGATGGATCAACGCATTGGTTGGTTCATTGAGTGGAAGAGTATAACAGAGCTCTAGATTCTCTGCAAACTTCCTACCTTCTGCACATTACAGGGTAGACGCAAATGCAAACAGTACTTGGCGACTTAAGCCTGTGTCACATGCAAGCGAGAATGCTCGCGATTCCTGCCGCCGCGCCGCAGAAACCTGTTTCGAGCGGTGGCATTAGCGGCGGGAGCGGCGAGATTCGGGCAAGTTGGAATTTCATCGCGGCGGCAGCGCGGCAGTACCGCTTCCGAACCAATGACGGGTGCCTCGCCACGTGACCAGTGGAGGACTGGTGCGGGAAAGCCTGCGCATAGGAAGATGTTTATTTACTTGCTACACGTGGTACGGGCAGCATGCCAAGATAGCTTTTCGACGAATTGCTAATCAGCGAGGTTTAGAAACGCCCACGGCTGCGGAATGTGAAAGACAACTTTGGCAATAGGGGAGACCTTTTGGGAAAAAGTCAGGGACGCCTTGCTAAAACACTATGACACCGGTAAGTAAAAACGCCACTTGTGTTGAACTGCGAGATTGTTAGTGTAAATTTTTTTTAACGCTGCAGACTCTTGAACGGTATGACGATGCTTGTGTTAAAAGTAATTTTTCCCGCCTCTCTAGCAAAACGCTGAAGCTTGTCGCAAACTCGATCTTTGTTGTCGCGCAGGCTTCGTGCGCTTGCCGTGATTCATACAGAAGAGCTCTTCGTGGCGTTCCTGCGAGAGCGCGTTCGTACGTATTTACTGTCCCGGTTTCCGCACACATCACACGCTACTTGGATTTATTCTTTATTGCGTGCGGTTGTTCTGCGCAATCGAGTTGTACAAGTATTGTTCTAATTATGCAGCCGTGAGAAAAGGAAAGCTGGGATTCCTTTAGTTAATTGAGCGGAAGCTTTAGATTGGGTGCTCTTACCTAAATACATGTAAAAGATACCTGTAAGCATCATCATGAGGCGCACATCAATCCATCTCCGTCGACACGCTAGCGGCCATTACGGCACAGTGCCGAGTCGCTCGCGAGTTTTTGCGCCGCGTATGCGTATTGCGCATATGCGTATATATTTACAAAAAAACAAGAGAAAAGATAACAAGTAAGCATGATTTAAATGCTTAAACGCAGAATATGTGTCTTTAAAATAAAAAGTTCAACATCAGGGACAAAACAATGCTTGTGTTGGTAGTCGCAAACTACCAAAACTGGCTGAAAGTCCCGTCTTTTTTTGCGAAGAAAATTGATATTCGCAGCGGCGGAAAACTCGCGGCGGCAATGCATGTGAAACGAAACCTCGCGAAAAGCTTCGCAACGCCGTACCGCTGTTTGCTCCATTCGCTCAATCGCTTGCATGTGAAACGGGCTTTAACTGATAGGCCAGGTCGGTGGTGCAACGAGGGGGCGCAGAGCTCAATCAGGCAAACACATAGCTGTTATTGTAGTAACGAAGTGTGTTCTTCTTGACTCCTGATGTAAATTTTTCACAATGACGTAACCCTGTACACGTTTCCTTTATTAACATTCATTTTGACAGGAACACGTATGTGACACTAAAGCGTGTCTAAGGCACTATGGTTAGACAAAGCGTCACAAGATATCGTTTCCAGCGTTGTTGCCGCCATACACCTCTCCGGTTACCCAGGAAACCACAAACGGTAAAGAATTTGCGGATTACTTACTACTTTTTATTGTCCCAAAGAAACTCCTTAATTCTTGAAACATGGAAGCAATATAAATAGATTTTGAATTGCCTTGTCTTTCTAAAACTGTACATGAGCGTTTAATGTACACAGAGGTGTTTAGTATACTGTAGATGTCGAAATGAAGCCACAACAGCCGCAAATGCTCCGAAATTATTCGGTGCTACGAATTAGCGCCATGAATATTGAGAGGCAGCTAGTTTTCGTGATGTAGCAAAGTGGCTTGGTTTGGAGTACATTTCTCCTGCCATATGATTATAGTTTCAACATGGTTTACACAGCAATAATACAGCTGGCAACGTCTGGTGACGCTGCGTTGAATACATTTGGGCAAATGCGTTGCAGCGTCCAGAACAGTTTTTTTTTCTTCCGGACATGTAATGTTTATAAAGAAATGGAATAACATATGTCATGCTTTACTAATTCCATTCTGCCGCAATACTAATGTACGGCGCTTCCGTTTCCTTGAGAATTTGGGTGAACACGCATTCGACAAACTATCCACATTGCACTTGAAGTGGTAGAATTCCACTCCATAACGATTCATAAACGGCAGCACCAAGGAGACCCTGCAAACTTGAATACTGAAAAGTTGCTGACCGCCAGCAGTTTACATTCAAACGCGCATTATACCTAATTTGTACAAAAGCGTAGTCATAATTATATGATGCCTGTACAGGAAATAATTCCCGGTGCATATGCAGTCAGTTTAAGATATCAAAAGCAGACGAGCATTGAACGAAAACATTGAACAAAACCAATCAAAATGGTTTTATTGGCTCTTTCAATACGTATTTGCATCCGCCAAAAACGCGGCACATGAAACATTGTAGATGAACGTGCCACTAAAGACAGCTCTTAAGAAACGTGTCCTCAGGAACCCAGGAGCCGTATTCTGACCGGTTCGCTTTGGAACCGATTCACATTCACGAACACCATTGGCCGGCGATTGACTTGTCATTCTTGGTGGGTGTGACCAAAAATTTTGTTGTCGTCACACGTGTTGTCAATCATATGCAAAGCGAGTGCGTCGTTTGCAATGAACGGAACCGCGCCGAAGCGGTTCGCTCGAGGGTCGGATGAGCTCGCGAGCGTGGTGGCGCAAGGTTGCTAAGGCAACGGTGGTCACCAGCTATAGTCTTGCGCTGGCCGACGACACGGCGAGAAGAGAGAGAGCGGGAAAAAGGCGAATGCCTTGGTTGCGTTGCTGGCAAGCGCCAGCGAAAGACAACGACACGACACATTCGACATAGGAGAGAAAGAGTTTTGCAGGCACTTTAGGTTCTCCGAAGAAGAACCTAAAGACGAGGAGCTAGAAGAATCTCTTGGACCACAAACATTTAGGGGCCTTCACACTGTGACGAAAGTGATGTACGCGCTGCGTTTTTTCTTTCTTTTTGCAATTGGGAGTTTTCAGCAGTGCGTCGGGAATGAAGGTGAAAGTGGGGTGTCACAAATGTCAGTCATTCGCATCATTACAGCCGTTGCCAAGGTCATTGCTGCTGTAGGTAATGAAAAACGATGGGTCAGATTCCTCTCCACAGCAATAGAGAAAGCGGCAGTCAGGGAAGGCGTTCTTGACCGCGGCATAGATTCCAGGATTTGTGGGATGTGTGTACGGAACTCTTATAGCGACCGTCCGCCCTAAGAAGTTCAGCAGCGGTGAAAGAGAATCCTATTGGAACCGCAAAGAGTATTACGCCTGTCCGACAGAACGCCGCTCGTTGATTGGTCTCCCTCACGCAGCCACGTTGCACTTGTTCTCCGAGTGACGTAACAGCCAAACCGAACCGATGCTTAAGCGAACGGCTACCGAATGCGGCCCCTAAAGTGTTACTTCATGAGTAATGCGGAATATTTCTGGGGAATAAATATTGTGTAGAAATCACCATTCATCCTACGGCGCTCTCGTGATCTGGCCTCTGATACATTCTCGATATGTATTGCAACCTTAGCTTTTCTTTTTCTTTTCTTTCTAGCGTCGGTGATTTTCTTCCTCGGCGCCCTGTACGCGTACTTCGACCAGGAGTCAACACCTGCTTCGAGTTCAACCAACACGTGGCTCGTTTATCTGTTCCTACACCTGGAGACAGTGTTCATGGTGGTCTCGCTCATTGTCTTCCTCGTCGCCTCCGTCGGCTTCCTGGGAGCGCTGCGCGAAAACGTCGTGCTGCTTGACATGTACACCACGTTGCACGGCTCGTTCATCACCGCGGAACTTGTCTTCACTTTCATAGTCTTCTTCCTGCCGGTCATCGGTCGCGAATTTGTGCTCTCCCACATCACGACAGAGCTGATTGTCCACTACCGAGACAACCCGGATTATCAAAGCGTACGGTCCTCCGCCTCGTCCCCTAACAAATAACAAAGAAAAAGATTTTTTAAAATGTGGTATTGAAACTTGCGCGATTGGAGTTGGTGAGAAAACGCAGACGAGATGAACGAAAGGAGGGTGCATGGTGTAAGTGCGACCTAGCAGCTGTTGTGTTGCAAATGTGTTCCCCAAAGCAACGCTGTGAACAGGCAATATACCGAATGAAGCATATTAAGATAAAGTGGTCTAGCGAAAGCTGAAAGCGCCCATGTCATGCGCCTGGCAGTCTAACTGACCACTGCACAAAATATATCGCAAGCCAAAACTAAAAACAAGTATACACGAGTTTTGTCGTCAGCGTCTTGTAGCCGCCGCGAGTGTCGTGAGTGCCTACAAATAACACTTTAAAGGGTGGCTTCGCACAAACACGAAATAAATTACTGCTACCGATCCGCCAATCAAACATCAAGGTGCATCTGTGTCAGGATTATGATGGCATGGGAAATGAAATATATGGACTACAACACTCCATTTTCCTGACTGTACGTTCCCAACCATAGTTTAACACCTAGCCCTGTAATTAATAGCTCCCTGTAGGCAAGTTTTCTGTGAAAAGCAGCGAGACTTGAACAAAAACGGATAAAAAAAACATTGAAAGAGCGCTGATTCCCAGCGGTCGCTTTATTGAAAACGCGTGAAGTTATATAGATACGAGATAAAATCCACACAAAAAATGGCAAAAAAAAAGAAAAATCATCTCTCGGGTGAGTCCCGTTGCCCTGCCGCACTTTTTTGTGAATCACTATGACCGGCTTACGAGCGAACGAATCCATTAAAAGGCAATGTTTAAGAGCCGAAGTGAAATTCCCAGCAGAATTTCTGATTTTACTCCGTTGTCCATTCTTCGGCGAATGTTAGCTTTCTGTTAACTTAAGCCAGCATGTCCAGTGACAACGCTGCCAAGCTCCTATTAAGCATTGTACAGTATTGTACAGTAAGTATTGTACAGTAAGTATTGTACAGTGCTTGATACTGTTTTCGTTTGGCAATTCAAGCTTTGACCTGCAAGAGCTCTTCCCTTCAAGTTCATTGCTATATTTTAGTGATATCAAAGGTGCGTACTGACGATACACGACTTGCATACAGAAGGAAAGCGTTGCAAATTCAGATCGTCGAGTTCCTGGTCCAGTGTAGATATATTTAACGAGAACAATACTGGTCAGCGTAAAATTTATTTAAAATGAACTAGTGAACACTAGCGCTTTCTAGGATTTCTAGCGTTTACTTTGCAGAATTTTATATGTGCTACCGAATAGGCATGTATAACTGATTGCCACCTTTCTTTAACACCGGAGGCCGCGTTTTCAAAAGAGGCCGACGTTTCAGAATACCTTGCAGTGTGAGAAAAATTCAGCAGCCACAACTCCAGTTGAGCGCTGCAGAATTCGAAGCATTGTTGTTTGGTTAACAGAAGAGCATTGGGAAGGGCCATGACAATTCTATGAAACGAAAGGTGCCCCGCAGTAGCCAAGATGAAATGTTTCTATGACATTGCACTGTTAAAGATGCTGATTATGTGCAATTTTACAATTTTGCATCGTCAGAGTATGTGCAATTATAAATACGTAGATCTCTTGGCATAGGTACTGTATATACCGCTTCACAGACTGTGGATTCGATCGCGTGTTGAGCGACGATCTCACTTGTTGTTTGACGGCTGGAGGCGCGGCTTAGTGCAGAGCAAGTCCAATGTGTCTCACTGCTGACGCCAATGGACACTCGTGGAAGCACCCAGGGGCGCTATGGCGAGGAACAGAGAGCGAATGTACCAAGCGACAATTGAGTGCGATGGGGGCGACATGCCAAAACGGCCATATGCCATGCATTGGGAGCATATTATAGATCTCCTGGGGGTCAAAATTAATCAGGAGTCCCTCACTACAGCGTGCTTCATAATGAAATCGTAATTTTGGCATGTAATGCCCCAGAATTCAATTAAATTTATTAATTTATTTGCATAATGTTTCGTCGACAATCTACCGGGTCTGAAGGTCACATTATTCGTATACTGTGGGCGTTGAATAACAGCTTTGTGCTTCAAGTCAATTCTTCGAATAACAGCTGTACGCTCCAAATGAATTCCTTCGTCAATGCTTGATTCAGTTTGTTCGCCTTCGAACGTTCGGGATGGGCCCACGTAAATGGCCAGATGCCGCGAGGAAAACAATATGCAGTTTCAAGTCACACGTTAGAATCTATGCGAAGGTTTATCGCTCCGCGCCGCTCTTTAGAGTTCCGAATGCGCAAAAAGCGCGTTTATCCTTAACCTGAATAACTAGAGCCGATCTTACAGAAACCTCATTTAAAGCCCTCTCCGCTAAGGTAAATTATGAACCATCGCAGGAGATTGACTACGTCCAGTCATCTCTGCACTGTTGCGGTATGACAGAAAACGCGTACCGTGACTGGAACGCCAACGAGTACTTCAACTGCAGCCCGACCAACCCCAGCGCCGAGCGTTGCTCGGTGCCGCCCTCGTGCTGCCGACAAATCGAGCCGCCAGGCGGCGTAGTCGTCGTCGACGACAGCGACCCAATAACCCCACTGATTGCTTCAGGAGCAGCCGCAGAAGAAGAGCACGAGAATGAGGAGAACGTCGAGGGAGACGTCTACGTGCCCACCCTGTGCGGTCGAGGTGTCATGAGCCTTAAGGAGAAGGACGCCTGGAAGGTACGCGCTGGTCACCGCGTCCACATCGTCGATCGAGCCTCTGCGACACTTCCTGCGTGTAGAAAAGCGCGGTGGCTTAGCAGCTATGGCGGCGCGCTACTGAGATCGAGGTGCGGGTTCGATTCCCGACCACAGCAGCGGCATTTCGATGGGGGCAACGTGAGAAAAGCGCCCCTGCATACGGTGCATGTTGAAGTACCCCCCCCTCTTACGAGGTGCCTCATAAACATATTAGTGTTCTGTCACGTGAAACTCGTAAATTCCAGTGCCTTCTTTTTTTAACCATCTTTCGTGTTTATTAGCTAATGCGTATAGGTGACGAACTGGCGTTTGAATCAGGGCATTTATCAGCCTACAGAGTAGCCTTCATCACCAAATTACCCTGTGGGTGGTTCCGGTTCTGACTGCCTCGTCGTCTACCCTTTTCTTTCCCCCACGTTGACGACCTTATTAGAGTTATTTAGCCTGCAGCGAAACCTAATGCAAAGGGGAATAAAATCGAAGGACTGCGCAGTGAGTGACGGAATGGAAAATCGAAAGGTGTAAAGTCGGAAACATTAAAACGCGATATGAGCTATACGGAGAAAAATGGTGTAGCTCATGTCCTATATTTCCATCTGACAGCAATATTTGTAGTTGGACACATTACCGAATTCACCGAGTGGAGGACAGACCATCCATCATAATTAACATAGTGGATGTCTAAGTAAGGGAAACGCAATCGAGAGAGGCAGACGAATATGTGTTGTGATGAAATGAGGTACCCTGGTAATCTCCTTGCGGCATAGGTTGGAGTCAGCTTATGGGTGACGTGGTTCGTGTTGCTGGCGAAGGCCTTCTTCTCGTTGAGGACAGACCTAGCTGACGACCACGATGCGAATGATCATGAAAAAGTGACGCACACGTGTGGTTTTCACATTCTACCCCGCATAGTACACTGTGTGCCATGTCTCCTCGTAGAGTGATGCTGAAGGATACCTGCCGAGTGCACTGCAACATGTCCAGAGTTGCACACCACCCGCATGCCTCGTAGCATTTAACCAGTACAGCTGGCCAATACGTTTGATAACAGTAAACTAGTGGGGTAGTTGCTGCGACAGGTTAAAAAGAGAGATGCGCTGAAGCAGTACAAAAAGACAGCGGAGAACATGTAGAGGAAAGAAGTTCAAGGTCTGGGGCTGTCTCCGTAATACTTCGGGGCTCCAATATACCGAAAACTAATGAGAGAACGCAGCAGCACCTATCACAAAACGTACAGTGAAGCTTTTGCTTGAGTTTGACAGCTGTTCGGCAATTTTTCAAGGAACATATTTTTTTCCCCTGTGGCACAGCGCATATACACGCGAGGTTGCGGAGCGGCCATGTTTCACTACGTGGAGTCCCGGATCGTGGAGATCATCTTGTACACGGTGCTGGTCATCATTGTCCACCTCATCCTCATCTCACTCGCGGTCACCGTGCGCAAGGAGATTACCGCACTCGGGAAGGTGTACGACAAGTACTACAAGGTGCCCAACAGCTACTGCAATAGAGTATTCAGCGTGACCGATGTGGCGTGAACACCAACTTAGTAGGCTCGATAGCTAAACTCAACCAGCCGGAAGTATCACGGCTCTGATCCCCCTCCCCCCCCCCCCCCCCCCCCCCCATCTTGGGATCTATGCATACAATCTACTTGGTCGATGTTCCGTCAACACGCCGAATGATTTTCTTTTCACCCAAGGAGTCAAATTTCCAGTGTCTTACCAACAAGAATAATTTTACTCGAATATTTGCTTTGAAATCTATTCACACGTACGGAGCCGCACATCACAGTCAGCAATGAACAACGCGGTACTGCGGAATTTCGGTGTAGGCCAACAGTCCACGGAAATGATAGTGGTGAGGAAAGACCTAAAATCACATCAGTCATGCCAGCTTGCCTTTTGCAAGCAGGCTTCCTGGTCCTTTTGAGTGGCCGCTGCCAATACACCAACTGTGGTCCTCCGAAAGATTTATACGTGCCTCCGTAACGCACCAGGCTCCCGTGTCGCGACCAAGAAGAAACATTTGTTTCCAGGCCTAAAGCAATGGTACCAGCGTCTACTTTAGTAGCAGAACAGAAATTTTGACGAGCAGGTGCAAAATAATTTCTTTGCAGAATTCAGCGCGTACAATAATGGAGAGCACAGACGCAAGAAACACACCCGCCGTAGTTGCTTAGTAGCTATTGCGCTGGGCCGCTCAGCACGAGGCCGTGTGATGGAATCCCGTAGACGGCGGCCGCATTTGGATGGGGGTGAACTGCGAAAACAGCCTTGATTGTCCTCATATTTAGAACCCCAGGTGGCCCAGATTTCTCCTGAGCATGCCACTATACGGCACGCCTCAGAATGACATCATGGTTCTGGCTCGTAAAACCATCACTATTTAATTTAACTCAAACGCAAGAAACATGCAGCCTGAAGCCCTGACTTGGTAAATGCTTCAATTTGAAAGTAGGGAAAATTGCAACAAAATAGAAAGGCATAACCTGCCTCGCTCTGCTCGGCGAATAAAGCACGATAACCGTCCGGCATGGCCACCGGTGATATTTTTTTTGTGCCAGCGGTGAGTGCTGGGAACATAAAGCTGACGCACTGTGGACAGGATGAAATTTAGGGGAGGCCATTTGTAATGTGTTGTGACTGCATTTGCCATCCCCTCCCGTCCCCCGACTTCGCCCCGCCCCCTGCGAAGAGCGAGCACTCACCGGTAGTGGTGCGAAAACCGCCGGCTACAGTGCAGGCCTATAATTGCGTTTCAATCGCGGCAGCACTGTATACAAAACCAAAAAAATGCATTTCAGCATGCGGTGAACTGAGGTTATAAACATAAGTCAGTAAAACGAAGTCAGGTATTCACCAATTCGAATTCCGTGTCGAAGTCTGCAAGGCATAAGTGGCCAACGCAGCTCTAGGAACGTTGTGTAAAGCCAAACTCTTCTGTTGCTTGAAGTGCAAGGTCATTTTTGTGAATGAGAAGAAAAGACAATGTGGCATGACCCTGTACCTTGAAAATCGCAATCATTAGAATACTTTGCCATGCAGGAGCAATTCCATCTCTGCAGTAAATACATGCATTTCATAAGACATGGCCTATCTCTTTGATGATCGCACAAATTAATGCACAAAATATCATTATTTTCAATCTAAATGTGCAAAAAATATCGAGAATGAGCATAATCAACCCAGAGAAAAAAATATTTCGCCGACATGTTTTCGGCAATAGGAGGGGGGGGGAGGGGGGGAGAGGCAAACACCAAGCAGAAATCAAACTGGGCCTCACCTCAAGCCACATATCGCTTCGTATACCATATTTACAGATACGTCTTGTCATATGTTAACAATAGGTGTACATCGTATCTACTCGAATGTAATGCGGCCACGACTGTAGCGCGATGGCCAACTTTTCAGAGCACGCAGTAAAAAAAAAAGAAAACAAAAAACAAATACGCGAATGTAACTGGAGCTCAACGGAAAGAGCAAGGGTACTTTTATTCGAGGAATCAATTCACAAATGGGTTTTCTTCACTTATCCTCGTCGTCTGAGAGGGATATGGAGCTTTCCTTGGGAGGTATTATCGGAGGATCATTTTCGGGCATTGCTTCACTTTCGCGAAATTTCTATTGACTCAAAACCGAAAGCGTCCCTAACAAGGGTTTCTGGAGCTGTGCCAAGCGCGTTATCAGTGCCAAGAGTGTTGTTGGCCGTGTAATTCAAGGGGTTCGGTGTCGAAAAGGGCCAAATGTCGCGAAAGCGAAATTATATTTCTGAAAGTGATCATCCGAGAATCATGTCATTTGTGCTGTCGAGCTCGTTTGAGATGAAGGGCTCTTTACAAGTCCGCACAGACATTCATTCGGGGACAGCACCTGGCCACTACGAGGCCGTACGAACCGGCCCCGCATTAACAAAGCGCCTCCCTTTGGTGATGAGTGACAGAACCGCATATAGTCCCCTGGTTTTTGACATCATGTATCTGCTTGCTGAGGCGTCTCATTCCGGACATACCATCGTGCTGCAGTGGATTCCTGGCCATTGTGGAATAGCTGGAAACGAACAGGCTGACGCAGAAGCAAAACAGGCGCACACTGACGGAACTATTATAAAAATTCATTTTTCCCGGTATGACATTAACGCCTTGCTCCATACCTCTCTTAAAACTTCTACGGCGCAACATTGGGACAAACCCGAACATCGACAAGAGCGCCTCCATAGACTTGACGCTGGATTACAATTCCGGCATCCACTTCGGTTGCGGAGAAGCCGGGAAACGCTCATTCATCGATTACGGCTGGGTGTGGCATGCACCAATCGATACCTTCACAAGATTGGACAAACACGGGACCCTGAATGTAGCGTCTGTCACACTCTCGAGACAATAGCTCACGTACTTTGCGTGTGCCCTCAATATGCGGCCGAACGAAGAAAACTCAAATCTACAGTTGACAGCTTGGACTCCCGCCCCTTTTCAGAAGAAAAGCTTTTGGGCGCGTGGAGGAGTGTTGACTGTGCCCAACGTGCCATAAAAGCACTTTTGAACTTTTTAAGTGAGACTGGTTTAGACGATCGCCTCTAGAAGCTGTGAGACGTGTAGTCAGTGCGAAATGTGTTTGCGCAAAAACTTTTTGTGGCAAGATTACTTTTTGTATGGACAAGATTGCTCTTAGTGTATTGCGTCTCCAGTGCGCATCCGCATATTGGACAACGTGCATATAGTATCTCATTGTACCATATCATAATCATCCGCCACCTACCTTTCCCTGTATTTCCCACTTCCCCATTCCCCAGTGAGGAGTAGCAGGCTAGAGACACGCTCTCCAGGCCGACCTCTCCTCCTTTCTCTCCATTAAAATCTACTCCTCCTCCCTCCCTTTGGTGCAATCATCCAAGAATCACCGACTCATTGATGTCGATAGGCAGGCCATCAAAATTACTCGTCCCTCGAAGCGGCGGTGATACCGAACGCTCTGCGTCGCCATAACTTCCCGAATGAGCGTACTAGAAGCGAGAAAGGCCGCAGGGTAATGCTTTACCGTAAGCTTACCGCTAGTCTCAAGAACAAAGAAATTGAAGCCAATTGCAACAAAGAAGTTTTGACTTCGGTCGACTTGTCTATGGATTGAATCGAGACGTAAAGGTACAGGTTCCTAACGTATCGGATAAAAACCGCAGAATTTCGAATATTTGTCTTCAAATAGTAAATTCTGCCTTATTCAAATGTAACGAGGGTCGTGTTCAAGCAACGAAAATGATCAAAAAAATTTTGCCTTACAATCGAGTAAATACGGTATTTCGATCACATTACATGTGCGCGACACCACTGCAGCCGGAGATCTTGCCGGAGATCTTGCCCTGTTTTCCCGGTCTACTAGACCAACAAATGATTATGGAGGGCATTCAGTATTGGCCGAAGACATTTAGCCAGAAACTTTGCAGACAGTATCAAACATTTGCAAGAATTTTTTTTTAATGTTGTCCTTAGACAACACTCCTGAAGCTATATGTTCACCCCATGAAAACACGGCGATAACGTACAACGTCATGTGCATTTCGCCGGCTCAGTTTACATTTATGCAGCGATGCCACGATGACTAGTCGGGCACGTTTATCGCAGGTTGTCTACCGGGGTCAGAAAAACATGAAGCAGATGAACATGCTAGAGGAGGAAGCCGCACTTGTGCGCACATCCCCTCAGGGTCCCCCTCTGGTGGCCTCGGAAGAAGCCCGTCGGCAGAGGCATCGCAGACGCTATCTGGACGTCCAGCCGGCGTGGAAGACGCTTCTAAAGCAGGCTGCCCCTGCCGGTGCGACATACTTTGATGGCATAATTTACCCACATTTCCCGAGCATTCAGCGCGTGCTTTCTGTCGTACCTCTTTCTCAACTCGGATTAGGCAGGCAGACACATATATAGGTAAATAGACAGTGAGGTAGATAAATAGATAGGTTGATTGATATATTTATTAATTAATTAATTTATTTATTTATTTATTTATTTATGCTTCCTCCTTTGTATAGGAGAAGTAGCATGTACCACTTTTCCATGCAGAAAAACGGGACGCTTAGGGCCACAAACATGCGTGAAGCACGAAGGGATCCGCACAATGGCTTGGCGCTGCTTTTCAATCACGAATCGCTACCAACCCACACAAATGACTATTCTGAATAAAACCATGCGTATCAGATAGTTTACCCACTAAAGCTCAGCCCCATCCCTTTTACCTACGTCTTTTGGAGCTTGCATTGCTTTTTTTTTTACGCAAGTTAACAGCAATGGACTGCCTCTCCTCTGAAAATGTCGCTAGTTTAACCTTGCACTACTTTGACCTTGCGCAGAACCTCTATGATAGATTAGCAAAAGTATCTTAATGGGGCACACTAAACGTGCAATCCAAAAGTTCTCGACTCGAAACGTCTTACTCAAAGAGCTATACAACGCACTTATTGCCAGTGAGCTGTATGGAAGCACAGTGTCTTCGTTCAGTGAACGGCGCTATCGTATGCTTTCAGTGCAGATACAAGCAGTTCGTTGTTTTCTGAGACCTCTTCACTGTTGAAAGCTGCTTTAGTGGGCTTCTGTGCGAGGCCCGACGTCACCTTAACCTTGTATAGCTCCAACACCGCGGACACTTCACTCTTCTCATTACTTTCATTTTGCGTGACAGTGATTGCGCGTAACTCAAATCCAGACACCCACTTTTTTCAAACTCCACCCTTGACGTCCACGCTGGGCTCCGGCTGGCTGTGATACTATAGGCAAAAATCCTGCATGCCAGGTATTGAGGTGATGCCTAACGAAAAAGATATACTGTAGAAGCTATAAAAGTAAAAGGATACACAGATATCAGAAGAGGCGCGCCCCCGTTGCTAGGTAACACCTTGCTAGACGAAACATACGCAAAAAACTGTAAAGAATGTTTCCCAATTAAGCGTGTACTGTATCAGAGTTACGTATTCGACAAAATTTCGGCTAATAGTGACTTGGCCAGTACGGGGGTTGAGATCGTATTGTGAGTAGCAAAGGCTGGTTCCAGAAGTACAGTTTTCGCAGCTGATATTTTTTTGCATAAAGTCTGCGTCAAACGATAACGAGCCGCGGAATGCGAAAAAAGATTTGCACTTTCGCCGTAAGGGCGAATCAGGCACAGCAAAACAAGGGTTTTAGCGTTGCGCCAGAACACATTGGACGGCGTTCTACCTATACTTGGGTGCGGGAAACCTTGGCGTGGCGCAGCACGCAAGACAAATCCTGCCATCTAGAAGAAACAGTTCCCCGGCACCTACCGGGCGTCTCACAACGGTGGTGCGAGAAGCGTCAGCAGTGGGATTACAGGCGTCACACTTCGACTGAGCACGACATGAGACCGAAGGGAAACCGTCGGCATTGTTCAGCGACCAGTGCAATGCGAACTGGTCACTGATGAGCTTGATGTTTGCCGCTGAGACCGGAGCATGCGCACAGTGCCTCAGCAGGACCGCTAGTGGGTTCATACTGCGCATGCGCGCAACGCTCACATCATTGCCAGAAGGCAAAACTCTGTCCCTGCTCCGTCCCCGAGGCGACTTGGTGTAGCCCTTTACCATGCGCCACATCGATTCATTGTTTTTAGAGCCGATTGCACTACGCAGCCGTGGAGATAACGCAAATCCCTGATGGCCAGACGCGTACCCACCGTCAAGGGGACAGCGCGACAACGGCGACGCAGAAAGCAAGAATGCACCTCGAGCGTCCGTATAATTTTTTATCGCAATAAATCCCCTATATTTAGGTTGCCTGGAGAAGCAGCCAGGTACTGGGATTTCCACCCTATGCTGGTGCATACGGACGAATGCGAACAGCGTGGTGCTGTGCGGTTTTGTTAGCTATACGGTCACAAGCTCTTCTAAAATTCAACATTTTTTCCTTTGATCCCGCGCTGGAAACATCTTTGACGCCAACTGTTCGTGAGCGGATGTGTTAGTCGAGCTGTATATTTTAAAGCGCAGCTTCTGATGTGAAACGTGTGAGCCTTGTAGTAATTTCTTGTGGCATAACTTTGCGATGAACGCACGAATCTAGTGCGAAAAATAGAATTTCAGGGCTTCTATACGTAAGAATGTTTTTACGGAAGAGAGGCGCTTGGAATCCTACCGATTGATATCGCGATCGGTGTTACAACGGGAACTGTTGCCTTGGCCATTGACGTTTATGAACGGCATTTCGTAGGAGAAAGAGAATATGATATACGAACAAGGGTAGTCAAGCAGTACACAACCGAGTTGCCTAATTTGCACCGTGAGAAGAAAGAAGAAGAAAAGGTTAAGAGAAGGAGAGAAAGTGAAGTGTACATTTGGTCTAGAGTTGCTGATGTCCTGCAGTTCCGAGCTTTATGTCACAGACGCTCGTTCGGTCCTATGCACTTCAGAAATTTCAGCAGCCTTCTTGTGGCCTTCTATGCAAGACCATGCTACGGCATTTAGTCATAAATATTGTGCGAGTTGGAAAATGCCTTCTCAGTAAACGCGTTCTGAAATCAGAGCTGGTAATTTTTGATTTAGTCGAAAATGACCAATCCACGATCATCCTTCTGTGTAGCCTGCCGCATATTCTATAATAAACTAACCTCTTGACAACCAATAAATTACGCTATATTTCGTAGATGTAACGGCCTTATGACAATTAATTTTATTCCTAAATAGAAAATTTTATTGGCGCTTCATCATCATGAACGTCTGATTGTTTCATCTTCCTCATACTATAAAGAAAGAACGTAGCAAGTTGCCATTTAGTGGAAACATTCAAAGCTAATAGATCTGCTCTTTGCTTGAAATCAATGATATTGGGCTCGACGCATAAAGTGTTAGCACTCACAAATATGTTGCCATTTAGAGAACGTGATAAAAGGGAACCCTGATGAAAGATTTATCACTTTCTCTTCTTTTCTTTCAGTGGCAAAAAACAACGTTTGAGGAACCCGCACACGCCTCACGTGCTAAATGTGGCTCTTGGCATCTGCATATTCGCAGGCCTGTTCAAGTCGCACGTAACACATCGTGCGTTAGAGCACGACATTGCCTTGAGCCTCGCACAACACTCGCGCATATCGTCCGCCGTAATTACCTTCCATTAAAATAAACTCTCGATATTATTTCACATGGAAAAAGGCATATTTTGCTGTTTACACAATAAGAGATGGTAATTTGCGGCTCCTGTAAATATTGTAATAAACAGTGCATTAGACTACAGTTCATGTTTTGTGATAGTTCTTGTCACTTGTTCTGAATAACCTGCCGTGTGCATCAGAAACGCGTGTCTACTGCTAAAGAGACGAAACACATAAATGAGCAAAACCACGACACGGCAATCATATCCTGTGTTTCGTCTCCTAAGGGGTAAACGTATTGTTTAAAGCACAAAGTAAGCGTATAACAAGTTTTCTTGCAGCCGTCAGTGCTGTACTACACCGCGTTCGAGATCAGCAGAGAGGTACGTCTGCTTAAGCTTTTGTAACGCGGCTAATATGTTTATACCACATATGTTACAGTAGTCAAGGCTGGTGGTCGTAAACAAAAACAATTCAAAGATTTACAACAGTGATTCCTGTTTGCGTGGTAGTGAATTGTGGCCATATAGGCTGTGTGTGCACACTTCTACGCGTTGTGTGAAAAAACGTAACCATTTATTATCCTGGTGGCATAGTGATGATGATGATGATAAAAAATGAGGTTAAGCTTAATTATTCTTGTGGGCTTTGAAATAATTTTTTGCAACACTAGCAGCATCTCGCAGTCTGCAAGAGTTGATAAATACAGGCAAAGTGCGTCGAGCGGCGAGTCGCGCGGCAATTTCCCGCTCGAACTTCATTAAATAAGACTAATTATCCAATCGCGCGGAATGAGAAAAAGATAATTTCAGTATCTCCGAGAGACGGCAAACATTATCGTTGTTCTGTCCAACAACGTGGCATTTGCATATTGTTAAAGTTTGGCTAAAATTGCGTGGGACACCCTGTGTACTGTATATTGTAACCAAGAGTGGCGCCAGTCCGAAGAAGACGATTTGACGTGTAGAGGTGGGATTGGTCACGGCAGCTATCTTGTTTATGCATTGTCTCCTTTGCAAATATTGTAAGTGCTTCTTTATATGCAACTTGTACGAAGTAACCATATGGTAAAAAAATAAAAGCGCTTATTTTCTTCAGCGCACTTCCACTGACCCGGCCAAGCTAATGACATACAGGTTCACAGTATTCCAGAGGGGGAACCAGTGAGCGCTGCAAGGCACAGCTATAGACCGTTGGAATTTTAAAGAGAGAAAAGTTTCTTGCTCATCTTCAGGCTCTTTACCAGTGCCGTCTTCGTCGACTTCCACATCTTTCCCGTCCTTGTTGGGCTCGATGATGTCGTCGGTTCCATGCAACTCACATTGTCTTCAACCTCGACGTATTCGTCAGCTGATACACCCGCCCTTCTGTTGCAACAAGCGGCGAAGGAGTTGGGGGATTGCTGGACCCGACTAGAAGTACTAAAAATACTCGCCGTGACCGGCACATGGGTCACGCGCATCGCGCCAGTGCCAACGCTGAGCGCAGCCTTGTGGCCGTGGCAGAGTGCAGTGGCATTACCGGTACACGTGCATTGCTTGCAAAACACTCATTCGACCGTCGGGGACGCCTTTATGCAGGCAGATTTGCTGTTGCGGTCCTGGCAGTAGAAACGCTCACAACACACATGTATTGTAGGTATTCGGCAGGGACGGTTAGAATACTTCGTTGTACACGTAATTTCGTTGTTGTGGTGTTCCACCGTGCGCGATGCTCCCGCTCGATCTCTCCTTTTTTTGCGCTCTTTGGTGTTCTTAGCTTAACCCTCCCAGAGGACATCGCCATCTGCCCAAGTTTTTTGGCCCATTGGTTCTGTATTGCACCATCGGCTTCCAGCAGAACGTTCTGACATGGATAGGAAGAGATGGTCTTCAGAAGAGTATAGGCTTGGGCTGGTTGGTAATACACAGTTACACTGGAAGCAAAGCGCGGGAAGGACGATCTACAAAAACAAGACAGGACAAGCGCTTGTCCTTTCTAGTCTGTCGAATGTCCTCTCCGCACTTTTCTTCCACAGGAAGAGACGACAACACACGCTGGTGTCATCGTCCCTTCGCCAGCATGTGTCTCATCGCCAGCGTGTGTTGTCGTCTCTGCCTGTCCGTGTCAGAACGTTCTGCTGGAAACCAATTGTGCTATGTCCAACCAACGAGCTCAGACAAGCCCTGTTCTTCGGTTCTATAGGATACACCACAAGCCACTACGGCTCCATTACGGTGCAACATGTCGGAGCCTTCGCCCACTTGCATTGCACTCACACGAGTCGGCCGCTCTCCCAGACTCCGTAAAGATTGCCAAGCTTCAACGCACTCTAAAAAAACTGCTTTGCTGGGCCACAGAGCTCAGTCTTAACCTTAAACGACCGGATCGATATAACCGAGTCCCCTGCCGAGTCTCCGCAGGAAAACCACATATGACAGCACGATGCTGTACCCGAAAAACGAAAGGATCAGCCTAATCAATGCATCTTACCAGAAGCACCGGGATGGTTGCCTTTCACTGATGTTAATTTAACGTTTCCGTTTCTTTCTCTCTATCTCAAAGTTGAGTGAGAGCTCAATGGTTAGTGCATCCGGAATAAAACTGCGCATAGTGTTAGGGGCATGAATTCAGCCCCCAGAGGCAAATATTAGGGTAAGTTTTCGTCTAAATATGGTTCATAACCATTGCACGGGATTGGCCGATAATAACATTGTAAGCATAAAACAGTAAGTGAATAAAAAAATTCGGTAAGCTGAGACCAAAAGTAAGATAACGTGTTGGGTGGTGGGCAAATGCCTTTATTTCAGTAAAGAGGAAATTGGGGCTAGTTACGCGGGGCAAAGTCATCAACTGTGCTTCCGTCCGGACGGCGAACCCCGAGGTGGCCGAGCAAGTGGCCATTTCACTCGCCATGCAAGATGGTCGTAGAGAAAGGGTGTATAGTGATTCGAAAGTGGCCGTCAGGGCATTCCAGAAAGGACGGGTAGCTCAGCAGGTAATTCAAATTCTGAAAGGCGCCAAACACGGCGACACCTCCATACACTCCATCCTTGGGTTCCCTGCCCACGTCGAGGTGATTGAGGAGGTTCCTCTCAACATCAATGAGTCTGCCCACGAGGCTGCGCGTGTTTTACCGACCGCGCTGCACTCGGATCGGGCGACTCTCTCGCCGGACACAGAGACCCTCCTATCACGCACAATGAACTTACAATTTTTTTTTTACTTAGAGAGAAGGGTTTTCCCGCCGCCTCACTCCAAGCTAAGCAGGCCGCAGGCGGACTCGCTCAGACTCTTGCAAGAGAACTCCTACCCAAATCCGGCGTCCCTTCACAGAGTATATCCCGAGAATTATCCGAATTGCTCTTGCGCGGCCTGTAGTGAGGTTGCTACTTTGCCTCATACGCTCTGGGATTGCCGGTCGCTGGGCCCGAAGTTCACCAAGGAAGAGCCGGACGCGCTCCTGCGGATTCCCGTCTTTGAGGACCAAATCTTGGCCGTCCAGCGCGCCCGCGATTGGGCCGACAGACTAGAACTGTCAGTCCCGTCGTGGGATTAGCTGGGTGCGCGTTTTAGCGTGTTTTGCTGGACCCAATAAAAGTTTATTCACTCACTCACTCTGGCATACTCGATAAATCAAAGCGCACATAGACATGAAAAGACTGTAGGAACGAGACAGGCTGAGTGTTTTTTGTTTATTGGATTTGTTTTGTGCCAAATTACCAGGAAGAAGCTATGAATGATGATGACGTCCTGGCGGCGTCAACATGATGACGACTTTGCAACCATGGCGACTTCAAGGAACGAAAACCATGTTTCCAGATTCTGGAACCTGTCGCGTAATAAAACATTTACTTACGCTTCATATATATATATATAGATATATGCATATTGCGCTGCAGTTTAGCTGTTTCGGTAAACTGAAATGAATCCAGTACTTTGGCTAAAGCGTCTGATGTGACACGCTGCGGCACTTTCCATACTTTCCTTTATAGAGGAGAGCGAATGGAGCGGTCGTTTGGCATAATTCTATGCACAATATCTTATAATTGCTGCTGTAATAATAGGTGCTTCTTTTATAGGCGCTTTGCCTGGGGTTCGAAACAAGAAGGATCAATGCCGAATTATAACTGTCCTCCGCAGAAAATGACTAGTGCGCCAGAGACAGTTGTCTAACGTCGTAATGAATGAGCGTCAACTCGCTGAAATTTCGATTGCAATGATCATGGAATGCGCTGCTGAAGTCGTTTGAGGTTTGAGGTTTATTTATTGATTTCTTTCTGTACATCAACAGAAATCGAAGCAAAAGCAAAAGGCTATACAGCCTGACAGAGGCTTTTGACAGAGGCTGTGTTAGGCTGAAACCCGGGTTGGAAAAAGCAGCCGCGCGTAATTATCTATATTTATGGCACACTTTAATGCAGCATTGGTTAACTACTCTCGCTTATTTTCTTCCCACAAGAGCCTCGGGAGTGACACTGACGGGCAATCAAAGCTTTAGCGGCTTGTCGCCTGGTGAGTCGGGACAATGCGGACCCGAAGTTCTTGCAACTGTGCCCCCGAGCGGGTGCCTCGGGCGCAGAACCTCCACTGCCGTCGGTGACACACCTCGCATGCGATTACACAAAGGAGAGTGGGACACAATGTAGGGGTGCGCCATATGCTCACAGCCCGGCGACCTTCTGCTAAGGTAGCCTCGTTGAGGTGGCGTTACGGAATAATAGCCAGACCGAGTCGTGGTACGCGCCATTTCTGGGCTCGTACCCATCATTCCACAGGCCCACGGGGAGTGGCCTGTCAAGGTGCCGTTGCGTTTGGCGGATAGCTGGTTCTCTTCCGAGTGGCTGGTCGCAATCATTTGCGTGGAGGCGTTGGAGAAAAACTGCGAGTCAGTTCGTGAGGGCGGCGCCAATCGTGGCATGACGGACACTGGTACGGGAAACGGTACGGGAATGACGGCATGCGATGGTGAAGGCGGCAGGGATGGCATGAATATGACGGGTTTCGATCGGCGCCGACGTCTTTTGGGTTGTATTACAGGAAACGGTTCCGCGAGCACGATATTCAGCTTCGCACCTTCCGATGGCGTCGGCTGTGGTGGCGTGCTGGGCTCGGGAGGCGGAGCGGGTGCAGGTTTCCGTGGTGTCGGTGTCTTCTCTTTCTTCTTACGCTTATATTTGTTCTTCTTGGTACTTCGAACCAATTTCTTGCGCAACGGCTGTCTGACGCTCTTCTTCTTCACTGGTTCACCCAAGGCCATGAAAATGATGGCGATAGCGGCAGCAGCGAGAGAGGTTACAAAGCCGAAGAGTGCAGCGAGAACCATGGCCATCCAGTGTGCCAGCAACTCGTCAGTAAAAAGCGGACACACCGATACCATGTCCGTGCTGATGATCTTGTACGGGTAGAAGCAGTCGCCGATAGGCTTTTTCTTGGCCGCGCCTGATGAGGGGCGGACTGCTTTCGGGCTCTGCGGCTGTTTCTGCCCCTGGAACTCTATCACGGCGTCGTTAGGAACGATGATCATAGCCTTGGCGGCGTACTTCAGTGTCGCGCACGCCCCCAGTTTTGTCAGAGGCGTCTGGCCTTTCACCGTGCACGTCTTCAAAAGGGTGCTCGGTATCAGGCGACAAAAGGGATCCGGCCTATTTGCCGGCGGCCACACCATGCGAACGCCTTCGTCTAGTATGGTGTACGAGCCGTCGCGGTATGGACCGCACAGGTATGTGTCGGCCAGGACGCAGACGGGCAGCCAGCGCGCGATCATGGGAAGCGCCACGGACAAGTGGATGCAAAGGAGCACTGTGGCTACAATTGCACTGAGTGACGCGAATATGGGGCTGTTGCGCCCTTTAGCCAGGTTAGACCTCCGCCTCGACCAGGCGCCGCAAGAAATCAGCGCCGCGGCCACCGCGGTCGCCAGTGCGAAGCCGAGCAATCCTATCTGGACCACGCTTGTAACGCCGGTGAGCATGGACTTCAGGTTGGAATAGCAGGAGAACTTGCCTTCCCATTCGGAGAGGTTACTACGCAGCCATTTGATGCCCGCAGCGGTCGTCGCTAGGGTCCTGTCCAGCTCCGGGCGGGTGCTGTTGGCCTCCTTGAGCATCTGCACGGTCAGCGCGGTGTAGTTCCGCAGAAACTCGAAGGTCCACTCGTACGCCAACGGTGCTTTTTCGCCGAGACCGTCAGTCATGCCGTGCCAGGTGCTCAGCAAGGTCAACATACAGAAGAGCTGGACGCCAGCGGAGGCCAGCAGGACGAGGACGCAGAATACCCACGGTACAAAGCCCACACTGGCTGCGTAACGCCTCAGGCCCAAGGCGGCGAGGGGCAGCAGTAGGAACAGCACGAGCAACACCAGGCCGAGCAGGGCGTAGCAGAGTGAGGCGATGCTGCTCACTGACGACGAGCTCTCCGATTCGATGTAGCTCACGAGCGTGTCCATACTGCCGTCCAGCGCTAGTGCGCGGAAAAGACCAGCGGTGACGGGCCCGGAACTCAGGCTCGCCACGAATGAGCGGCCTTTCCTGTTGAACCATGGACTCGAACCGCCTTCGGTATACTCAAACTCCATTACTACAAGGCTGGGTTTTTTGGCTGCGGCGGGTGCCGCTGGCCGAGCCATTGCGCCCAAGGACTGCCTCTTGAAAAGCGATCGATGGCGTACTTTCGTTCTTCTTCTTCTTCTCCTTAGCCTATCAATTAGGCACGAGCCGCGGGTCTAATATTAATGCTCTGCATAAGTTCATTGAAGTGTACAGAACATTATGTTGCTAAATTTGGTTTGGTGCCTATGCATATGGCTCAAGCCACTACGGGGGATCGGCCGTGAATCGGGAGGCAGTAGGTAAAGAAGGGAAGAGTATTTTAATCGAATTTTATAATTTAAAAATTATAATAAATAATACTAATATGTAATATTAATTTTCACGTTATATTGTCTTAAAATTATAAGTTAATATGTTTGTGTTGATATTGAGGAAGGTAAAACCATAAAGTTAACAACGGCAGTCTATTTGTTTCACTTACAAAATTAAATATGGCATCACATAAATGCCCATTGCAATGTCCTAGAGCCAATTCCTCAAGAAACAGTATCACAGGAAGCGTAATGGCCAATCCAAGTAGACGAAGGTGACCTTGAAGCAGTCATTTTCTGTGCACGCCGAAATTCCGATGGTCTATAATGTTCCATAGTTTCACGTTCCTTGCTATAGAAGACATTGAGGGGAAAGCGCCAAACCGGGCCAGTTGGAATAAAAGTTAAGGATTGGTATTCAGCAGAGAGAGAAGAAACTTTTATTGTCAAGGTTAAGGGAGTTTTCTTTCCCAGCGGTGTGGGCTAGCGTGGCGTCTGCTTCGCCGCGACACTATCAGCCCATTCCGCCAACCGTGTCTGGTCTTGCGGGTTGGAAGTTTTCGGCTTCATCTCCCACTCTTCGTGTGAAGGAGCTCGCCTAAAGAGTTCTCTCGGGGGAGGGTTCTTTTGGCATCCCCACAAGATGTGATCTTGGTCAGCCAGGGGGCCGTTGCAATGTTTGCAGTTTCGTGGATATTCATCACCGGTCATTGCAGCTAGCCTTTTTGGACTAAGTACACATCTAGTCTGTACCCTCCTGAGGTTAGTGGCTTGTATTCTTGTCAGTGTCTCGTGCGGGGAAGGATATATTCGCCTGGATTTGCTGTAATTAACGGTCATTTTGTTAAAGGTGTAGATACGTTCATGGCGGTCAACTCCGTCGGGCGAGCCCACCTCCCGGTTACTAGCTGCTTGGGTGGCTAGGTGGGCGGCCTCATTGCCAGGGTTGCCCGCATGAGCGGGTACCCACACGAACTTCAATTAATTGAGTTTTTTGTTAACGTTTCTGAATGCTCGAGGGGAAATAAAACCTGAGGTGTGGTTACGAATCGCTGTTTTCGAGTCAGATATAATAATCTCGGTGCCCGGGATGGAGGTGCCCATGGAGATGGCGGCCTCTTCCGCCTCCACAATGGAAGATGTGTTTACCGTCGCACAGCTGATGGTGTGTCCGTCGCCAGTAGTGACGGCTATGGTGTGTCGATCATCACTGGTGCGAGCAGCATCCACGTATATGGCGGGTTGGGTTTTGTAGCATTGCCAGAGTACCACCGCCCTGGCTTTGCGTCTACAGCTGTTTTCAGTGCTCATGTTTTTCGGAAGCGGGGAGATAATGATCTTGGTCCGGATAGTGTTAGGTATCCGCTATCGTTGCGGAATGTCTAATGCTGGGCGATACCCCAAGGTGTCCAGGATCCGCTGTCCCACGTGTGTGCCGGATAATCGAACTGTTTGAGCCCATTTGTGGGCCTCTATGATTTCCTCAACGTTGTTATGCACCGCTAGACTCAAGAGTGCCTTCGTATTAGTCCATTTTGTTAGCCCAAGAGCCTGTTTGAATAACGTTCGGATTAGACCGTTAATCCGTTCCAAGTCCATCTTCCTGAGATGAAAGTGAGGGCAGACATATGGCACTCGACTCAGAAAAAGAGCCTGGATTAGTCTGCAGGCATCTTTCTCCTTAACTCCGTGCCGTCGGTTGGAGACCCTCCTGAGAAGGTTCTGTAATTGCCCAGCTGTAGTTTGGAGTCGTGCTACGGCCACTTGGTTGTGCGTGTTTTGCTGGACCCACAATACCAACACTCTGATTTTAGAAACGGGTGGGACCGGTTGCCCAGCTACCTGCGCCTGAATGTGTGCGGGCATATTGGCAGCCGGATTTGCCGCGTTTTTGTTTCGGACTATAAGTAGTTCTGACTTTTTCGGTGAACAGTTGAGACCATTGTTGCGAGCGTGTTTCTGCACTGCGTCAGCCGCTGCCTGCAGTGATTCTGAAATTTCTCCATTCGACCCAGTGCACGTCCAGATCGCCACGTCATCGGCGTAGATGGCGTGCCTCATATGAGGAATCGCTTTGAGCTGTCGGGATAAGCCACTCATGGTGGTATTAAAGAGGAGAGGAGAAAGTACTGCTCCCTGTGGTGTACCTCTATTGCCGAGCTCTATGGTTCTGCTTTTAATATCGCTTATGTTTACGGTGGCAGTACGCACCTCGAAGAATGTGGTAATATAGGTATATGTTCTCTAACCTACGTTCATGTTGGATACGTTTTTTTAGAATGGCTCGATGTGGGACATTGTCAGACGATTTTTGTATGTCTAATGCTAACACTGTTCGAGTCGCGCGTATAGGCGCTGGGTTAAGGATATCATTTTGTACTCGCCACAGTATGTCTTGGGTGCACAGTTTGGGTCGAAAGCCGATCATTGTCTCTGGTAAGAGGTGGTTGGTTTCGGCATAGTCAACCAGCCTATTGAGAACCGCATGCTCTATAGCCTTACCAAGAAAAGGGGTAAGGGATATGGGTCTGAGGTTCTCTAGACTGAGTGACTTGCCCGGTTTAGGAATTAAGACGACGCTAGCGTGCTTCCACACTAGTGGGAGTGTACGGTTTTGCCAGTGCTGATTTAAAAGCTTGGTGATCATTGTTATGGTAGGGCTATCTAGATTCCTGAGCATTTTGTTGGTGATCTTATCTTTACCTGCTCATGATGTCGTGCGTAGGCAGCTGAGAGCGGCGCGTACTTCGGCCTCGGTGATGTCTTCGTCTAATGTTGTGTTTTCGTCTCCTCTGTGCTCTATATATGCACCAGGCTCCCGTTCTGTATTAAGATATTACCCGAGCAAGAGGTTTACGAGATCAGAGTCTGTTCCCGGGAAACTGTGTACGATTTTCTGAATTCTTTTATGAGCAGCACTTTAGAGTGTTGTGGATCTAGCATGTGTTTAAGCAGGGTCCAGGGGTTCTTTTTGCTCAACTGGCCATTCATGCTCTCGCATAATCGATTCCGTTGCATAGTGCTGAGCTCGCTAGAGTAGTCCTGAGTCTCTTTCTCTAGGGCGGCGAGTTCGTGGCAAAGCGTGCGGTTGATCTTATTCTTTAGCCATCTCTGCTGAAGGTCTTGATGCTTTTGCCATAGACTTAGGAGTTTTGAGTCCGGCACGGGGCCTTCCTCTTCTATCGGCGCCATGGTTGTGGCATTGTCCACATCCTCGATAAGCTCATTCGTCCACACAGTGAGGTCTGCTATATCGGTGATCTGTTTGCGGTTTCTTATGTATCGGAATACATCCCATTTGGTATGTGAAGTTAGCTTCATTTTCCTTTTATGCCCTTTGGAAGGGATAGTGATAACAACGAGACAGTGATCGCTCCCAAGACTAGTTTCGGTGTTATACCAAAAAGCCCCATTGGCATTTTTGACGAAGCATAAGTCGGGTGTGGTCTTCCTGATTACACAGCTGCCGATACGCGCGGGCCTATCTGGGTCAGTGATGAATGTGAGTTTTAAGTCACTTGTCACTGAATATAGCGCATTGCCTATCCTAGTGCAGTTTAGGTATCCCCAGATTGTGTGCAGAGCGCTAAAATCTCCTACAACAACGAGTTGTTCCTTCTCTGCGGCTTTACATGCTTTTTTCAGGAGGGCAATAACTCTGCGGCTTTTATCTTTCGGGTAGCTGTACAAGTTAAGGATGAATACACATCTTTGTTCCTTTTTCCTAGGCAGTAGCTGTACAAACGTGTGAGGAATTTTGTCTTCGTCCAGATGAATTTGCATTGCCGTAGAAGGTTTGTTGTTGGCTTCAGTTAATTCATTGAACGTGGTATACCCAGTAATTTTGACTTGCGTGCCTGTTTGCTGTAACGCTACAACATCTACCTTGGGATCAAAGCTAGCGAGTTAAAACTACAGTGCTGCGCTCTTTTTCTTAAAGGATCTGCAATTCCATTGTATAAACTTAATAGTTTCAGCCATCTTTTTTCGTGTACGGTTTTGCCGTTACCGGCAATACACATGTCATTTTGAATCCCTTTGTGTTGAGCACTTTGGTGGTTGGGGTGGCAAGGGGGAGAGAGAGAATAACTTTATTGAATTGGGGAAAGGAGGATGAAGGATTAGGAGCTTGATGGGTGGCCCCCAAGTCCAGGGCTCCACACTCTAAGAACAGTTTACACCCTTTGGAGTGCCCCTTCTGCCCCACAACAACAATCGTCATCTGCCGGGATGCGTTTCCTTTCTTTAACGCTGCGAGCCCGGCACTTTCCAGTAACGAACGGCACGCGCGTTATCAGCATGATAGCATTGCCGACCGGAAATGCTATATTAGGTGCCATTGCTTCGTCACTTAGTCCTACCTGATGGTTTAAAACTGATTGCAATGAATCTTGAAGTTTTCTAAAATTAACACAGCTGCGGACATGCTTACTGACCAAATTAGTTTGGCACGCGATTTCAAAAATTACTCGAAGACTGTCAATAGCCCCATAATACGTGGTGAGATTTGAAATCACCAGCTATGGGTATATGCTTTCTGCACGCTGCAACCATGGCATCAACAGAATCTGCATTCATAACTTAAATAGGAAAATAAACATTGACTATCGAAAATGGGGCCCATCCAGCTAGCATTACGTCCACTGCCAAAATTTTACTTTCTGCAGAGAATGACTGGTGACTAATGTTAGCTCTATTACAAATTTTCGATAAATGAAAATACTAACCACCTTTACGAGAAGGGCGATCCAGATGAAAACTAAGATTATTCTTTAAATGAAAGCTCTTTTAGTGGATAACCACGTTCCTTGCAAAATAATCAAATGAGGAGAAGGTTGTTCCCAAAGATATAACAAATCAGTGGTTGCAGCCAAGTGGAGCGACATTTCCACTGCAGAACATTTAAGGTCCCTACGTTAACAATATACTGGATTATTAATCGTAGTTTGTAGAATGCTATCTTTTAGGAAATAATCCTTTCATAGGTTGTCATTTTGCCTCTCTTTAGCCTTTAGTTTATGAAGGATAGTATTCGTCGGGGAGTACGGAGAAGCAAAACGGTTGTACGTTCGAGCATCCAAATCCGTGTTCTCAATGTTTCTGAACAGGACTCGTAACTGTTACCACCCTCGGGTTAGACATCAGATGCGGAAAGTTCAGTGTCGTCAGGACTAAGGGGCGAGGCATCTGGGGATGGGCCTTTGTTTATATTCTCCTGAAACGCTTTAATAGCAGAAACGACACTTGGTCCCGCAACAACCTGTAGAAGTGTTGACTTATGAGCAGTGAAAACTTGCCCAATGGTCCCTGAAACCTTTGAAAAAAGACGGCCAATGGCTCGACATAATTTTTTCCACAGCAGCAGCTACATCACCAAGAGATGCATCCATTGCTTTCGAGCGACAAGCAGCAGCTTCAGCGTATCCACATTACTTCTCAAATACAATAGCTCGAGCGACACGACGGGCACATGGCTTCCTTTCTAAACCTCGTAGAATTTGAAGCTCTTCGCCTTTCGCAGGAGATTTCGAACAGTCAGCAACGTGGGAACCTTCGCACAAACAGCATCAATCGCACTGAGGGGGACACATCCTTGCATCATGGCCTTCTGCGGACATGTTGCACCGCAGATCTGATGTACATCCCTTAATGCAATGCAAGTGTTTACGCTGTGTGTTAAAGGCTATGTCTTGATCTTTGACGGCCTAGTTGTCGTTGTAGAAGTGACAAAAGTGCTCTGTGGTGACTGACTCGCAGAGACCCGTGAACGTCGGTGGACGGATATGACACTTGCCGTGGAAAACATCTCCAGCACCTCGGTAGCACACGGACTTGTGTCGACTCTCCTAACTAGTCCCTTAACGCAACCTGCATCAGCAGGAGTAAAAGAGATCACGCGGGGCATCCTAAGCACTTCGCCGGACCAGACCAGCGGTACTTGGCGTCTCTGCGTTGAGCGCGTAATTAGCCGCACGGTGAACTAGCCCTGGAGGTAGTTGGTAATAGTGGCGGCTGTTCGACGCGTTGTCACTTTGATTTCGGCTGCGGAGTCGAATCTCGGCAGAACAACTTCCGTGGCATTATTCACTCCGACCTTCTGATGTGTGGAATGTTCGCGGATCACCGGGTGATCCGCGAACATTCCACACTTTAGAAGGTCGGAGAAACAGGTCTCATCCGGCCAACTGCTTAGAATGCCCCCTCTTACAAATTTTTCGACATCGGTTATGCTCTGGAAGTGCGCAGTAGCTTTCGACAGCTTTCTTTGAATTGTCTTTGGATTTTTCACGCTGATTAATCCCCCAATTGTCGGCACTAGGGCAACTGGAACGCTCTGAATGACACTGCGCAAGAAAGCCTCTATAGGGATATCATTAGTGGTAATCGAAGCCGTCCACAGAAAAGACCGCTGGCCACGAGAAGAAAGATACATTAGGGACTCACTGTGAGATCAACGAGGTAATAAGAGGAAAATACTCAACAAAATTAAGGATAAGAAAACCACCCAATACTTGACCAATACCCGCAACCCGATGCCTGGGGATCGAGGGCGTCCGTATAACTACCAAGCCATCCAACCAACGAAGAGGGGCCGTAAGAAAGACCAAGGAGCGTTCGAGATTGAACCCGTTCCGCGTGGGAGTTGTTGCCGTGCTCTCGAGTGCCGCACAGTACCGACCGTGCTGTATTGTATTCTACTTTTTTTTCTAGGCTAGGAATGAGCCCTTCCTAAATCCTTGTTATGCTTTTTTTGCGTCATGTTTCATTTTGATTGTTTGCTTTTACTTTTATTTTTCTTTTGTTGGGTGCACTTTTCGGGAAATTCACGTAGAAACTGGTCTTGTAGTTATCTAAGTATGCGTAAGCATAACCCACTTGCTAATCTCCCCGCAGACCTGTGTCATTGTCAATGTTATGAAACTTGATACAACCAGTACAAACCCTTATGAAAGCTCATCGACCGTTATCAACCCTGACTTTTATCTTTTATTTTTTTAACCTGACTTTTATCAACATTTATCAGTCCTAATGAACATAGATGTCGCGAGTAGCTGTTGCAAAACTACCACTAAATTTGCCCAGGTGGGGGCTATGCAATGTTTTATTGGCGGATCGAATGCGTGTATTGAGCTTGTTATTTATTGAAATGGATGATGTTCTTTGCGTTGTATGGGTAATTTCAATTAATGTATGCTCTGCTAGCTTAATATTGCTGAGCGCTTGTAGCTTGCTTCCTATTTACATGGGTCTGAGCAATTGTATATTTTACATGCTTATGGCCATATGAGCCATTGAGTTCGTCTTACGTGATAGATGCAATTCTCGTTGGGTAGGCATAGAAATGCTTACGCATTTAACAATCCATTGCGTATGAGCCTTGTGTTGAGCCTACACTACAACAACATTATCACTCCTTTGCGGTAGCTCGAACTCAAAGCCGATATCGATGATCTTGAACCCTTGCGTAGATACTACGGGAGACTGGCTATGCAGCAGGCGCTAATGACTTGTCAGATAACAGAGATTATGCTTAACTGAATAAGGGGAAAATAAGGCCTTCATTTAAGCATTAGAGATCTGGCGGAAAGGATCTCCCTACGAATGTCGACGTCAGTGCGATATAGCATCGAAGCAATGTAGCGACGCACAGCCGTGTTGCCCCCGCCGGTATGCGTATCGCGCTTCCCCTCTAGACACGCTGCGCCATGAAGTGATGCCGCCGCCATGAAGTCCACGCGCGGCACTTTTGCGAAGTGTTCCCAGTTTCACATACCCAGAGACTGAGGTTGATCCGGCTGTTGGTTTCGAACGCGGTTTCCACACCGTCGCTGCCCACTGAACTACACATTGCACTACGGACTATCAAGTGACCAATATAGCGAGAAATAAGCTAAACGTTTAGAGGTGTAGACATCGAAAAGTGCGTGAAGTATCCCAAGAATGCTCATCGCAATAAAATTGGCAGTTTTGCCCGTACTCCATGTATTTACTGTGACAGCAAGGTTGAGTGCTGCGCTTGAAGCGCCTCGCACCGCGTTTTAACTACATGCGTTTCCTAGATCTTTGCGCGAAGCAGTAGGCGAGGCGACTTCAGCGGGCCCGAAGGGGCACAGCCCATGGCAGCAGCCAGGAGTCTCACAACGCTGGCGTATACCGGTGCTCGAGCGCCGAAGGCGAGCGCGTAGAAGCACCCTACGCTGGCATGATGAAGGGACATCTTCGACCGCACCACTTTTGAGAGGAAAACTAGCGCAAGAACACAGACATTTGCTGACTACTGGCGAATTTCATTACAAGGAAGCAGGGACTTGCATATTCTACAAATGTCACGCGTGCAGCCCGCACATGCACACACACACGCACGGGCTGTAACGAGAGGCCAGGGGCTAGGATTTCTTTTTCTTATTAGGATTGCAATTAAGCACCAAACGCCGGCAGAGGGGACGCAGGCGTCTCAGATCGATGGCGCACGAACTGGTACCGACGGGACACTGCCGGCGTTAATCAGCGCCGGGCGAAATATTAAATTGCAACGTTAGCTTTACGTGTACTACCTGCTCTATTCAGAGCCGTGCGTACACACAGCTTTTGAACAGGTATACATGCCCATACAGTGTGTCTGAGCACAAAGCTCAGGTCAGCAGCGCCAGACCGAATTCTGTCCTGGTTCCCCCTCCGAGGTAATTTGAGTGAAGCGTTGTTCTCTTCCTTGCCGTTTAGTGTGGTGAATTCCTAGGAGGTGGAGTCACAACACTAAATACGATGGAAAGTTCACATGAGAATGGACAAAAGGGAAAAAGAAGCAAGTGCAAAAATAAAAAAATAAATATTATGCAACTTTTGGGAGGCCTTATTCACGCACACACACACAAAAACAAGAATAGGCAGATACAACGCACATTTTCGAATCTGTAAACCGAAGCTTTCATGACCCACTTAATGAAATGTTGCAAATTTGCCCATTTCATTGCTGTCTCTTTCGCGTAAAGCAGAAGGAAACACGCGCATACGTTCTCGCGCACCCGTACTAGGCAATGTCACAGCTCTTACCGACGTAACCTAGAACTTCCCTCCACTCGACACTCCCGCTCAACTCAATGATGATGATTATATTTATTGGCATCCCCTTTGAAACGGTGCGGAGACCATTAGCTGCCTAGCCTGCTTGATTTATAGAGTTTTTACCACATTTATAGATATCTGTAGTTTGGCCTATCTGATCTGAGTATTAACTTTATTATATGACACCTCTACCCCTACGTCGTACCATTGTCTACCCTTGCAATTATTCCGATTTTATCAATCTCTTCCCTGATTATTTTTTCCACCAATACTGTAATCGCCTCAGACTTATCTCGGCTGCTGATCAGTTGTATTCGTCCATCTTCTGTGAATCCCCCAATTTCTGGAAGGTTGACACTAATTTCGAAGTTGTTGCCAACGCCGTGCCTCGGCAAAAGAGGTTACTGCGTTTCTTTGACACTTGGCGTCATGTTTAAGAAGGGTAGCGTCTATATAACTAGACGGGTGGCGTTGTGCTCATCTACGGAGAATTTTATACGGAAAGGGTTCGACAAAATGACTGGGTCAAGGAAAGACAGGCGTAGGCATGATAATTAGGACAGGCATGTTGGGAGCATTTATTCGTTAGCTGCATATGACAAAAAGAAAGCCGTGGCTGGGAGAAGCTTGGCTATGCGCTAGTAGTGATTGCATCGATCGACATGGGGAATTGATTGACCGTACTAGAAACAATATTATCGAGTTCAGAAAATCAGGCCAGATGATATTAGTTGGAGATAGGAATGCGGAGATGGAAGCTCGTGGATATCTTCATTACAATCGTTCTTTTGCGCTGGATTTGTTTGAGGAACAGAACGTGGTAGCAGTTAACGGGGAAAATAAATGTCAGGAACAAGTAACGTGGCTGTGCGTAAATAGGCCGTCATATATCGACTACGCCTTGGCCTCAAATTCGGTTTACGAACGACTATAAACTTGTAAGACCAGATCACAAAAGATGAGCAAAGAGCAGATAGCCTGGGTAGCGATCATAAACATATAACGCTTACTTTTGGGAAACACACCGACGCAGGACCGGAAAAAACAGCTGCAGAATACATAAAACTAAATGACAAGCCAATAGCAGAAATAGTAACAAGCGTAGACAACAAAATGAAGACATTTTCTACAGCAGTTTGAGATTACAAGGAACTCGTAGATCTCTCATGCAGCATTAAATGCTATAAACACATCTAAAAAATTGTTTGAGTTGAAAGGTAAAGCCATGCAAACGGTGAAACAATGAACGCAACCAAGCTCTAGAAGTGCATAAGCCGCCGTCTAGGGATCATCGAGAATCCAAAGAGTTGGGATTACACAAAGCGGAGGCACTGCTTAAATGGAACGAGTACCTAAAAAGAAGTGTCCCGAGTGCGCTAGTGCAGCAACAAATTGAAATATGCAAGTGAAAGTTTGCTGCATAACGTTCGCGAAAAAAAGTTAAAGGCACACGAAAACGTTTATACTACAATGTAGAATCATTCGAAACTCCCGACTAAGAATTCCCAAATGACTATAAGGGATGAAGACGGTAACCTATGCGAAGGAGACGACATGCTGCGGTACATCAAAGACGTTGTTATGGATATCTTAGACTCAAACATGTTGATCAACACAGAAGCCTGAGAGAACAGATTTTAGCGTAGAAAGGGTTTAATGAAAAAAAAAGAAGCTCAAGAAAATGTCCCTATTAGCAACATGACCATCATGTCCCAGTGGAGCCTATCAAACGGCTGGGTCAAAAGAACATGAGAGAAACAGATGTAAGCTTTAATGACATGCTATAACTTCAAACTGAACTGCTGACTAATGCCACGGAGCGACTGATTAAAATGAAGAAAACTTTACTTCAGCGGTATGGCATTAGGATGAACCTTATCTACAACGGTAAATGTGATAAGGATAATACTAGCACGTACAGTCGACGGTCATCGTGAGATTGATTCTATCATATATTTTAAATGTATGAGCTCTTCAGCAAGAAAGCAGCAGCAGCACCAATCGAGCCAGCAGTAACGTTTAAATATTTTCAAGAGAGTTTGCAAAGTATGCTTGGCATAAAAGGGAAAAACGAAATAACTCACATTTAGTTAGCCACACCTAACGACGTAACCTTCCGGACGCTTTAATAAAGTTATGCACGATAGCTTTATTAGACCTGTGGCTTGTACGTAATTTACTGACTCAAAAGGACAATATGTCTGATGCTGTTATAGTAAAGCTCGGAACAATAGTCGGAAACACTATAAAAATTCTGTGTGGGGAGAAATGGTGGTAGGAAAGAAAGATATGATCAATTGATTTTTTGGTCGTTACAAATAGAGCAGAGCTTAGTTATAAAAAAAAGAAGAGGCATCTATGACGGTAAAAAAAATTGGAGGCTCATCAAGGTTAAGCCCAGTGGAAGCGAAGCGCCGCCGCGTCGCGCGCGACGGCGCGAACCGAAGCGTGGAATCCTCCGCCGGGCGACGTCCGACGGCGCGATATGAGGCCCCATCTGCAGCCGGTGTGACGTCATCACGTTACGTCACATCATGTGATCTCACTTCAGGGTCAATGGTGGCCACCGCCGGGAGGCGACCGACGGCGCGATATGAGGCCCCATCTGCAGCCGGTGTGACATCATCACGTGACGTCACATCATGTGATCTCACTTCAGGGTCAATGGTGGCCACCGCCGGGAGGCGACCGACGGCGCGATATGAGGCCCCATCTGCAGCCGGTGTGACGTCATCACGTGACGTCATGTCACGTGACCTACTTGAAGGTCACTTGAAGGTCAATGGTGGCCACCGCCGGGAGGCGACCGACGGCGCGATATGAGGCCCCATCTGCAGCCTGTGTGAGGTCATCACGTGACGTCATGTCACGTGACCCCACTTCAGGGTCAATGGTGGCCACCGCCGGGCGTCGCGCGAAGGCCCGAAACCTACGTTAATATGCTTCGCATAAAAGTTTGACGCTGAATACTACCGCGGAAGCTTCGTAGCGGCTCCTCGCATTGTGAAAAGCATTTGCTCATATTCCACGGGAATTTTAGGCTCTTAAAATTATTAGAGGCCATAGGAGAAGGTTCATGGCACTTTACTAAAAACAGGCGTTCAACCCATAAGTGCCCAGCATAGTTCTAAATGTTCCGCATCACTTTACTTTGTAAATGAATAAAAAGATATAAACATGCTATTTTTCCTTAGCATGCCTTTTCGCTAAGAGTCGTCTTCCCAAGACAACTTCGCAGTTGTCTTTATGTGTGTGTACAAGCTGCAGCGCGTATTTCATCTAATCATCGCCATACTTGGAGAAGTACGGAACATAGAAGCGGCTGGCGAGCGCGCACTTTCTCTATCATTTGTCGTGCTTATTATGTGCTTCTCGAAGCACAATTTTGTATGCGGGTTTTCAAAAAAATGATGGCGTAAATGATTATTGCGAGACATTTAATGTGAAACGCACATTTGTGTCGTCTTAAGAAGATGAAGGCAGGCGTACATTATAAATTACGCTGAAGATGTGTATGCCAGAGAAACTTACTTCTTCAGAAAGTACATACGATGCTTTCGTTTACGCGTCTTGCGTCAAAATATTTTTGCCGACTGCAAAAGCTTGAAAGACTGTTGTAGGTAAGCCATACTCGTAGAACATTAACTTCATAAGCATTGTAATTGCTGCTACCTGTTACTATATTGGCACCGACAAAGATGACGATGCTCTTGTCTTCTCTCTCAATAATGTAGTTAACAGTGGTAAAGAAAATTTAGATAAATAAAAAATAGACATCGTATGAAGATGATTTAAAAAAGGAAACCATTTAAGCACGATTTTATTGCAATTTGGAAAATAAGTGGCGGGAAACAGAAAGCAACAAAGTCTGTGCACGCTGCTCTGGCATACGACATGAGCGATACACTCAAACTAGAGTAACTCGCATGGTGAAACCCGAGGTAAGCCCTGTCGCCTAATATATCAGAACGTTATAGCGAAAGTTTCACAGAGCAAGTTATACAACAAGATTCTAATGCAGGAAAGCGATTGTCGTCAAGGGAGAGGTCCTTAGTAGGTGGAATGTTTCAACTAACATTCAACCAAATGTTGAATGCTTCAGATTTGGATGCCTGCATCCTTTGCGAGATGTCTCCGACTTCATTTATATCATTGTTAGCATTGCCCGCGGCTCGAAAAGCAGGACCAAAGCCTTTCCCCGTTACCTGCTAAAGTCGCATGCCACACACTCTAATAGTGCAAACACATCCTTAGCGAGAAATATTTTCCACTAAAATTGTAATTTTGCCATCTGAAAGCTAAGCGGACTGCCTCAAGTTTTGTTTCACTCCTCATTGCAAGAATTTTTTTGTTTTGTTTTAGGAACCGCCACAATGACGCACACGCCTTGGAGAGCCTGTATACATGATGTATCGCTCGCATAATGAGCCAGCGCGTTTTATGATACAAAACATCCCAGCATTCGGCAGATTAAAGCGACATTCATGGAACTTTCGCACTGCGCTTACCATCTGAAAGGATCATCGCGCACCAAATCAATAAAATCAGTCTGGCACCTTTTTCTTCAGCTTTAATGGGTTAAATGTAGTTGCCACAATAACTGAACAAACTACGAATATTTAAAACCAGACCGCTTAGTGGTGACAATGCGAGACAGTCAGCAGACTCATTTACGATATCCCGCTTTGTATGGGCTCCTACACAAGGCGAATTTTGTTTTTGCAGCGTGACCCACTTCATGTGCCCGAAGACCCCTTTAGCCGCTCTCGCGCGAGCAATGCTTGCGCCGTCGAAAGCAAGATAGCTCGACGGTAGCAACGCCGACGGCGGAAAGGCTTCTCGAGCGTCCATATTACTGTTATCGCAATAGAACATTGCGCTATAGGAGCTGATGTCAAGTCGTTGTTGCTGTTGTGTTGAATAATTGTAGCACATACCCACAGTTCAAACCCAAATGGACGGAGTACGTTTAACTTCTTCTTCTTGTACATTGCGCATGTCAGTATCGCTGGAGTGGCCACAGGACAGGAAAAGAGATTTCATGACAATCACTGCACACGTGGTTGGCTTGTTGCTGAGTAATTAGTTTGTACGGATGTGTCCCCTACAATATCCAGCGGAATACATTTTAGGAAATGAGGAGTAACAAAACAGTACAAGAGGAAGAGTGAGCCCTAATTTGTGGAGTCGCCGCGCCGGTCTGCGGATGTTGAGATTTGCGTACTGCACCACGCCTTACTTCTACAGTCTTATATACGGGCTCACTCAGATAGGCACATTGATGTCTATGAGCGACTGCCTCAGGAATCCTGAAGCTCTTTCCGGGAAGCTCATGGAGGCTCATGGAATATCATGCGGACTTTGTCAGATTTACAACCATGTCTACGATATGCAAAACCTTGACCTGTTTTTGTTTTGTTTTTCATGTGGAGTAAAAGGCTGGCTAATCAATGCGAAAACAAGCGTCATTACCTGTACTATCTCTATAACTTCACGCCGTGGATGTCACAGTAATTTCTCAGGTTCGGCTCACTTTGCACACGGTAATCTCTCAGGACGTCATATATTTTCCTGAGTCGCTTCCATTTCATTGTAGTGCAACACATTCCGTATTCACGACTAAAGAGCCTTGACTCCAGCAAATGTCCTGCTCCTGCTGAAGATTTAGGGTTGTCTGGCCTTCCGCCATTCGTTTCTTGCGTATTTTCTGGCCCAACAAGGCTACTCGCAAGATAAAAGTTCAGGAGTTGCTATAAAATGAAGCACAATTAATTAATGCGACCATGCTTACAGTTTGCCTTTGCTGCTATTTTGATGCTGTCTCTCGAACAACTTCAAATTTACCTTATTTATTACTATTAATGTCTCAAATTTAACACTTGGCAGTCTAGACCAAATAGGAAATCATTGACTGCCATAGAAAGTTTTAGTTTTACACGCAGGCTCCTCAGCCGCTATTTTAGCGGTGCGCGAGGCAAATGCTTCTACGTGGCAGAAACATCGCCCTGAGGTTTCCATGAATTTCAAAATGCCGATTTCACTGCACGTTAACAACCCCAAATGGTCTAAATTTCCGGAATGCCTCACCACCGCGTGCCTCATATTCAGATCGTGGTTTTGGCATATAAAACCCGATAATATAATTTTTGTAAGGACGGTGACCTGAAAGGTACACCACGGTGCACCGACAGAAAGGTATCGGCGTACGTCAGCGTTTATCGAAATGAATATTGATTTATCTCGACGTTTACTATCAGTTCCGCTAAGACCAGTGCATGCAGCCAGGGTGTTGTACGCACGGACCTGCACAACAAGAACGATAATGTATGTGCGCACAGCGCTGATTCCCAGCAGTGGAAGCCAAATATGCTACCTCTGCTTCGACAGAACCCCCTGAGCGACAGAGTAGAGCGGGACATTGCGTTCAGCTTGATTTGTCAATTTTGCACCCAAATGCAATACGCGTCGCTCGATCCTCTGAAAATTCAACCTGGACACGCAGGGGCCCGCCATGTGCCGTCGATACAGCAAGAGCACGAAGGCCCCGAGGGTGTCCACGCACTTCAGATGATCACGTGATTCCCTATCGCTGCAACAGTACTTGTTATCTGATCACACAAGCAACGAATTGTTCAGGCACGAGTTACCAAACAGAATTCACTGGTAGTAGACTCTGCGGTGAAATTTTGTAGGTAAACGCATGACAAAATTGGACGTGTGGAGTTATGAAAGTTCTAATTTGTGCTACAGGGACCTTGGCTTAGAGGAACGATTGCTCCATGTATTCGCAGGAGCAATCAGTAAGCAACTAACCAAGAGTTTTTCATAAAGCACGCATAGAAGACTACAGGTTAAGATTTCCAGTTACAGCCCTTTCTTCGCACATAGAATTCCTAATCATTTAGTTTAGTGGATAATATTGCAGTTTGGCTAAATATTACTTAAAGGAAACGTGCCTGGCAACATTAGGTTACCAATACATTTACAATAAGTGAACAATAAAATTTATTTGTGTCGCTGCACATGCCATCTACTGGAAAACTTTCTTTTGTAACAGTTATTTTTTCCTCCTGGTGAATGTTTACGAAACGTAGGCTAGAAATAAAAATGACGTTTCATTCAATAGGGGGGGAACTATAGATCAATGTACAAAAATTACTAGAGGTAAGTGACGCTACGATTGTTTTGCTATCACGGGAATAGTGGTTAGTGCATCGACATTCCATATCTTCGTGTTTGTGGCTTCAAACATTCCTGTGATGTAATGTCATGGGCTTCATCTTTCTTAATTTCCAACTACTCATAGCTGTCTAAACAAAGCAGGAAAATTAGAACAGGGGTTAAACAGCGCGAAAAAGACGAGGACACAAGGAAACAAATACCACAGACAAGCGCTTATCTGAGGTATTTGTTTCCTCGTCTCCTCGCCTTCTTCGCGCTCTTTAACCCATGTTCTATGTACGAATCAACAAGCCCTCATCAAGAACTTACCAATGCAAGGAAATTAGCCTGCGGCCATAAGCGCAATCATTGTGAGTTGGGAAACTTCATAGGAAATATTTTGTCGAAAATCATTACTTTTCAAAATCAGAAGGGCATCTAAAGACGAAAGGACAAAGTCTAGGAAAATCTATGTGCTGCCCATTATTGCAATATGCTGGCCAAACTGTAACACTTGGAGCAGCTGTAGAAAACAAGTGCAAGAGTTTCCTGCAGTAATACTTGTATTAAGTGCTATGGGCAAATGAACTTGGCTCTTTCTACCAGCCGCCATTGACAGTTCCTTTCATGCAAACTGCTTAAGCGAGTGTTTTGGTTCGAAACAACGATTACAAAAGAAAAAAAAAAAGAATAGTCCTTGAGTTCTACAGTTAAGCAATAACAAAAGCCCAACACGCGGGAAACGTCGCCCACTGTGAGCGAGACAGCTTCACCCTACAGACAACACTACTGCGTTGCTTGAAGCTGAGAACCTGCTGCACTTCGAGATTTTTCTCTCTTGCTGCCGAATGAGAGCGGAGAATTTCATATTGTGTTGGCGTTTCGCCAGAAACCTCCGGCTGGCAGGAACGCTGACAGAAAGGCGCTGTCGGCGCAACGCAGACCTAATGTACATGAAGGTCACGTAGCGAGCCAAATTTTCACTGCGCTGGCACCAAAGCTATAGGAGGTGACTTAGGTGCCAGCATTCCGGTCACGGAGAGCTAATCATTACTGTAGGAAAGGTGCTGGAGAAATACTAAAGAAGCAGTGTTTGCGACTCCTGCTCAGAACAAATAATAATTCGGATCCTATGAACATATACTTTCTCAGACAGTGGTTATTACTGCGCTCCACTTCAGGCTGTCTTTATTATACTGCAAATAAGAAGTAAAAAACCAGTCGTGCGCTGATGAAGTTTCTTGAGAAAAACGTTGTGCGCGAGCAGGCATTGCTAGTTTTTTTTTCTTTTTTACGTCCTTTGTTATTTTTCTTCTCGCGTGTCTAGTCGACTAGCATCAGTCTAAAAAGCGGTACCTCAGCACTTCCAAATAATTCAGTGGGTTATTCTCTAAATATTTTTTTCGTAAATATTTTCTTATGCTATTAGCATTCTTCGTTTGCTTCAGCCATATTGAGCCTATCCATTCGTTCATCCATCCTTCCGTCCGTCCTTGGATGGATGGATGGATGGACGGACGGACGGACGGACGGACGGACGGACGGACGGACGGACGGACGCACGGACGGACGGACGGACGGACGGACGCACGGACGGACGGACGGACGGACGGATGGATGGATGGATGGATGGATGGATGGATGGATGGACTGATGGACGGACGGACGGACGGGCGGACGGACGGAGAACTACATGGCCTCGGTGCTTTGACGTGTAACTTCAAATATATCACCCCAATTCAGAACTGGCACTGTAGCCAACGTAGTTTGTCAGATTGTCATTCTGAGCTGCCGATAAATTCTTTTCCTCAGAACCCACGCACATTAAGGTATGTCATAGGTGACCTACCTGTGAGGTAGGTCGGGATAGCTCATCACAATACACAAGACGGCTTCATTAAGCTTCGAGCTGAGGCTTCCGGTGCATTGACCAGATTGACTTTATATATGACCGTGCTCTGCATCTCCATGTGTTCGTGCGGTGCTGACTCCCCCCCACCCCCCTCCTGCATCTTTCTGTTGCCTTTCTGTTACCTGTAGTGTAAAGTAGCACAGCGGAAGTTTGTCTGGTTTACTTGCCTACCTTTCTCTCTTGTTGCTTTGTCTCGGTCTCTCTTTCGAGGTGCGGACTTCAGTACAAATATGTTGAACTCAGGTTAATGTCAATTCAGTTATTTCGACTCCTTCCCTAATTCAAACACACTGAAAAGTCCCGGCGAAAAACCATACATTGAAAAACTTGTTTCGTTGGGCGCTAAACCTTACCTTGCCGGTTAATTGAACCCCCACCGGCGCCTCTTCATACACGGAGTGGTTGCTTCATTTAGGCTGCAGTATGTATAAATAAATAGTATAAATAGTTAATTACTAAATAAATAAATAAATATAGCATAGTGCTACGACTATATAGATATTTGTGACATCTTTGTGCTTATAATATATTACGGCTGAACCTTCATTACGCCTTTTGAAAATTAATTTCAATTGTATTTTCCAGGCTCCACCGTCGCCGGTTACTAGACGGGCCAAATGAGGCTAAAAACTAGCCTTTCCTCAAGTAAAACTCTTGCTTGGGCTAGTTGGTTCACGCTACTAGCCTACTAGCCCAAGCAAGAGTTTCACTTGAGCATATTTCTTCTACATTGGGCCCTTTCTTTCAACAAAGCTTTCGCACCAATCCTGCCATTTTGTGCGTCAACTTGATCGCTGTCTCAGCTTGCCAGTCTCAAGTAGCGCCGGTCCTGTCGTTTGTGTCCTTCATCTTCAGTCCTAGTCTTCTGCGCATTACCTTTACTAATTCTAGCTTTCCTCGCTCTTTTCCTGGGAAGTGAAATAGCAGGTGACCATGCAGAATGAACTTGCACCATGTAAGCAGTAGCCAAAGCTCCATACGGGTCATGCTGGTGGTGTAATGCTAAGACAAACCGCACTATTTATTTGTTGACTTATTCATACAATATTTATTTATTCATGTCTCATGAATGCTTTGCAGGTTTTCAGCATACAATAAGGTAAAATGAGGAAATATCCTTCCATCAAAGCAAACATGTTATTCGAAAAAGCATAATTTACGTAGCACAGTACCACGATGAACATTTTTTAGGCAACTAGTCTGCTTTTATATGAATTCATGAAAACAGCAAAATTTTTTTCACCACAACAGATATGATTTCATGAAACAGCAAAATTTGTTAATTTTGTTAATTTTGTTTTGTTAACCTCACAGCAAAAGCTGTGGGGTTAACAAATCTTACCAATGAGTAAAAAAATGAGATCACATTTCTGTTGGACCTAATACCATAATTTAATCTGGCAAAGTTGAGATACTATATGCTTCTCTAATATACAATCCCAAATTTCTGAGTAGATGCGCAAAAGTCTCCAAAATTGCAACAATTTTATGTAAGCTGTAAATTCATATATCAAATTTGTTGAATTTAGACATAGCAGATGGAGTCTGCAGAACTGCGATATCTGTTTCTGGCACAGAGACGTGGATTATTAAGGATCGTGATGTTATTTTTCTTAAACCTGCTAATTTTCCATAATTTTTACCTCTAGGTTCTAAATAAAATAGTTCTTCCTGCAACGAGTAGAATTTAGCTTTCTCAAATGTCACACACCTAATTCAAACCAGTCCTGTGGTTGTCTCAAAAGTATTTCTGTATTTTCGATGTATTTGAGTAGGAAAATTGACAGAATTAACGGAATTGTGCTAGTTTTTTTGTAATTTACAGTTACAAACTGAGTAAGTTTATTTCTTTTTTCAAGTTTTGCTATCTTCAGCAATTTTTGATTAGAATTGGTGGCTTTAATGTAAAAACAACGCTTCTAATTTTTTTTTTAAAGAATCAATGATAACCTCAACATATGCGGTCCCATAGTTGCCGAGAAAGACGATCTTACTGTTCGTGTGCACTACATAGGAGTTCCCGATTTCAATATTCTTTTAGGCATTCCATGTGTCGGTCTGGTTTGTATTTCTCACCGTAATTCTAGAATATTGCCTCTTATCTCAAAATTCCTTCCTTTACAACGAAATTCAAGCTTTTAAAATTTGTACAGCATATGGTGTACTTATCTATGAAGACCACGATATGCCACATTTTTGCAGAGACCACCAGTGTTATTTTTGCACTTAAACATATACTAAGGTGCTATGTGGTTTCGTCAGGCTGACACAGCATAGCAACGCACGTTCATATCAGTACTTTCAGGCTTTAGTATCCAACGATTTACTGTGCCCTGTTGGAACAGGTGGTCCTTTTTCTTTTTTTAATGGTAAGGTTTCTGGTCCTAGTCAAGCCTGCTATTGCCAGGTGTCAACTGTAATCAAGTCTGCCACTGATTTTTTTTTTTTTTACCTCATGTTTCTTGCGTTCGCACCACCAGCTTGACCTGAGAAGCATGTTGGCAGCTGTATGTGTGTTGCAAGTTGTGGTATGCAGCGTGTATGTAACATATATGAAGCATGTATCTAGTCTGAAGTGCAATTAACATTTCAAACTGAATACTTTGTGGCTGTAGCGCCAACGTTTTGCCAGTGCATTTACTGTAGTCCTTATTTCCTACAGCACAGTTCTTTAGAACCTTGGTAAGTTGCAAGCACTTTACACACATCGGCCTAGCTTCTATAGGCATTTTCCTTTGGGGACTCGAAAGCAACTGCATAGAAATTTTCGATATAAATTTGTCTTTAGCATCACTGAAGCAACTCGATAGAAATCTTCTATAGAAATTTGTCTTTAGAATCTCGAAAGTAACTCGATAGAAATATTCTATAGAAATTTGTCTTTAGCATCTCGAAAGCAACTCGATAGAAATGTTCTATAGAAATTTTTCTTTAGTATCTTAAAAGCAACTGCATACAAATGTTCTATAGAAATGTGCCTTTAGTTTTCCTATACGAATGCGGTGGCCAAATAACTTTTGTAACTCTATAGAAAAATTATATAGGCTATCAAAACAAACATAATATAATTCTATAGAACAAATTGAAAAGACTTTCTAAAAAACGCATTAAAATCTTTTGTAAGGGATATGCGCTACCTGACTCGCACAATTTCAGCTCACACGCTCGAAGCGAGATTTCAGCTCGAACTGAGCAGCCACAGTGTTCAGTAGTTGCACGCATGGAGCTTTATCAGCTTTCACTAACAGAACTGCTACCGGAGGTTTCAGTTTTGAGACGCAACGCGTTTTTCTCGCGGTCGTAAAGAACCCGGGGCGTTGTACTCCAAGGCAGGGTTGCCTTAGAGGCTTGCTTGCGTAGAGGCTTGCTTAGAGGCGAATGGTGGACGTTATTCACATTTGTACTAGTAAGGCACCCCCCCTCATTTGCATAGAAGTTACCTTGGTTTACCCCCCCCCCCCCCCCGCCCGAAAAAAAGTCCTGCGTACGTGCCTGATATATATATATATCGGTAGTGATGCGTGCTATTGAATGACAGACGGTGTCCTGCCTAGCAGATGCAACCTGCACTTCCAGTGAATTTTCACTCTTCACTTCCAGCGAATAGCGCATGCGCTACTGCTGCTGAGCTCGTCGCTTCGCGCCGTTATAAGGCACTGACCGGACGGCCAGTCGACGCTGGCGCGTTAATGCGAATGTAAACTGTACTGTTCTACGGTGATGTGTAAGTTGGCTTGCCTGCAGCGCGTTTTCAGTCTTCAAGAACGAATCAGTGAGACATAGAAAGCTTTGGTTTAATAGGAAACGCGCGGTCGTTCGCAGATTACGAATGCCGAGGCCGACTGACCCATCATTCGGGCGTGAAGAACGGTGTATCGTGCCAGTACTCGGATTCCTGCCATGAGTTCTGCAGTGCTCATTCCGGTGTGAGGACATTGCTGACGCCTCTGGAGACATCGTCCAGGGTTAGTATATTGCCTTTTACGTTGTGGTAAGTAAGTTGGAGCTCTACTCTGTTGATGCTGACCTGCATCTTGGCGTATTCATTGTCGGCCGTGCGTGCAATGATTAAATTTTCGACTCTCTGCACTTGTACGGGTACTTTGTTATTTAAGTTTTGCTGCGATAATACACTCGGCTCTGCCGATGGCATGAGACGGTATTCCATTTAGCAAGGTCGAGACCTGTTGGGGGCGGTAGACGATCTTAAAATCGTCGAGTCGCAAGGGCGGCATGCTGGGTCTGCGTTGTTGCTGCGGCGGGGCTGGATTGGAAGCTTGCTGATTGCTTGGTTTTATTGCCGGCATCTGTGCATTCGCAGCGTTCTTCTTGAACTTTTTGTTTGTTTCGATCCAGGCGCTTTCCCCTTCGATTGTTCGGCCGCTTTCAATGTCATAGTTCCACATAAGGTTCCCGCTGTTTTCTCCCGTCCAGTCCGTTTGCATGGCATTTGCTTCATCTGCTTCCTGGTTATGAAATTTCGCTTACTGCAACTGCCTCTCGGCTCATCGTAGGGGCTCTTTGCCGCCGCGTAGGCGAGTGTTCGTGTGCTGCTCCTCACGCGGCGCTTCCGATAAGATTCCAGGGCCTGGTTTCAGCGTAAGGCTTAAGTGGGCATACGCGCTGTCGTCAGGAATAAGGTTTGATATCCTGAGATAAGGTGCGCTCACCCGAAAGTTGCTCGTGTCTGCCAATTTACCTCGTCTTGCCGGTTCTATTGGTGCAAAACTTGGGTTCGTCATTGGCCCTCTGCTAGGTTCAGAAGCCCGAAAAGCGGGAGCCCACGTGAGACACGTCAGCTCTCCACGTCACCCATGCGGATTTCTAAAAAAAAAAAATAAAAAAATAAAAATAAAATTCAGAACCTACAGTTCGGCCCGCTCAAAGGCAATAAAAAGAACAATCGTCATCACTGCCGTAGAACTGCCTTGTCATAGTTGGGAACACATAGTGGCAAAAAGCCTGCAACGACAAGAGGAATGCCTCAAGAGGTTCGGTTTCCTAGGGGAACTCCTCGGCTCGTTGGAGAAAGGCCTCCAAAGGAAGACAAAGATAGGCACGTACGGTGAAGAGAGACTTGTCTCTCAAGTGGGGGGACAGTAGCACTGCCAAACTTTCCCGACTTCTGCCCCGCCAAAAAAAAAAAAAGAGATGTGACCTTCAACTGTGCAATGCCCATTGTTTGCTCATCACGTGAAAAGTAGGAACGCGTTTTTCTGAGAGCCATTGGGCGCAAGTTCAGGAGAGCCTGCACAAAGAAGCACGCAGAGCCTGTTTTGCATGGACGAAAACGCGCTCTACACATGGTACCGCTTTTCCGCGGTGGGTGACACATCGGTCAAACTAGGCAGTCGATTGTGGTAGCACCGCGCATCACTTGAGGCGCCGGCAGTGGTGGTATACTTGATAAATCCCTGTCGTTAGTGACTGAGCATTCCGGCTTTCGTCACTATGCATGTACTACGCAAAGGCAAGCGCAGGCAATCAGAGAAGTTGTCCAATTCATAGCTATCAGCAACCACCAAGACAAATGCTGTAAGTTTTTGTGACAGGGCTCTGTAGTAGCGCTGTCACGAAAGACAGTTACAGAGCTTGAATATACGCTTTACACAGTGCAGTCGGAATGCTTTCTTTTTCGCTCTGGTTTCATTTCTCTTAATTGTTTCCACGACAACAATATCTCCTTGAAAAAATAGTCGTGGTAGCCGTTCTCAGACTCGCTCGTATAATGTTAACTGCTGCGTGAAAGAAAAGTAAAACAAACTGGTGTGATTTCCATAGCACGTCCCGTCTATTTCTATACGGCACGCTTTCTTTCTTTTATCTTGTCTCCAACTTTGAGGGGCTAATATGCATGGAATCTGCAGCAAGCAACTATCAGGTATCACTGACTCGACACCCTTGCAAAGCTATGGCTACTCTGCGCATATGCAAAGTGACTCGAGGGCACCTATTTTTAGAGCTTTCTTATCACTGAGCAAGAAAGAAGAATATTAGGCCGGGAGCTTTTCTGACTGAGAAGTATACAATAGGCAACTTGCTCTATGTGGTAATGAGCATGTTTCCCGTGAGAACTGTGAAATGCTGATTCAACGAAATGCCACATCTACAGTGCGGAATACGTGCTAGACGTCTTAGCCTGTAACAGAGCTTATATGTAGGCGGTTTTTTGTGAGAGCGTATGGCGGAGATTGCTATACGGAAACTCTTTCGTCGTCATTAGGGAGTTTTATTTTTGTCCGCGTAAACATCCTAACGATTGCGTCATAAGGGGGTACCGAAGCTGTTGACAAGTGTGGCTTATCTGGTAGCGAGATGTTGTGGCGTTTTGTCCAACTGCAATGCCCGTGCTTTCTCTTTTTCTGTCACGTCCGTGTTAACGCGAAAACTTCGTAAAATAAGTGCATGGGAACATTTTGTCACTGTGAACGTTTTCCGCAAGTAACAACTTCGAATATTTAGGTCACTGCAGCATTAACTTAGTGTGCTCTCCGGTTGGACACTGCGTCATCAGATGTCGTTACCAGTGTTGTTGCTCCGTATGTCTCTTTCGGAACCCGTCATTACGCAAACGGCATTGCATTTACGGGCACGCACTACTTCAGCCGGAGTTCTCATGGAGAATGCACGGTAGGTGCGACATCAGCTGCCAAGTGTCTGATTATTGTCAGTAGTCTAGCCAGACCAGCCTCCCGACCTACGTATAAACATTAGGCGACAAAATTAACTGCGTGCTTAATTTTGGCGCGAGTAACATTATCGCAGCAAAAACGGTAGTGCGTGTTTACCTTGTTTTTGAGTGGTGGACACAGTTGGTAGGCTTGACTTTTGCGCCGAATCGGTTAAATCGACGACATCTTGGTGCAAAATTCCGCGCTTTTCTACTCAGCTTTTATCAGCAAACGCTGGGTAATGGAGATACCTCTTGATGACCTCTGCCCAATGTAGTCAGTTGCCGACACACTTTCGCGGTGCTACTCGTTCAGGTAACTGCTTGTTTCGCCAACACATCACCTGCCACAGAAATACAGAATGCGCTATATCGCTCCTGTTTTGCATCTAATCAGCTGGGCAACATGTAACGCAGTTCGCGAGCGATCTCAGCGCCATCTGTTTTGTCGAAGAAGGACTTTGCGGCAGCCGACTGCAATGCAATAAACGCGAGCACTTCGTTTTTCACTTCGGGATATTAGGTTCAAGCCAATAAATCTACTAAAATATATGCTAGGGGGGTAATGCCGCTGATCATGTATCCGAATCTACAGTGCGAATCATGCAACAAGCATAAGTTCTAAGACAAGATTAACAGCAAACAAATCACCATACCTAAATACTTACACTAAATCATAAACAGTTGATACTTTGTAATGTGAATATACGTTGTTTTAAATGAAGTATACAGAGGAAACTTACGTTAAGTTAGCCTAGGACAACCGACTCTGCAAGTATGCCTTGATAAGCAAGCGCTTGAGAATATTGAGATCTCTGTCTGCACTCTGCCGGTAGAGGTTAATGATCAGCACGTTTCCGCTGTGTTCACTATGCCGTTCGCCAACGCAGCCAACTACTTAACCACAAGGGGACCTGCCACAGGAGATAGTATCCGACAATCACATCTCCATTCCACTCCATCGTATATACTATACACATAGGCCAGTGCCACATACAGGAAAGGATTCATGAATGATCACAAGGACAACACATTTTTCAGGCCGTTGATACAAGTTTATTATGTTGATGTGGGGGTAGAAAATGCATATTGACGTGCAATGAAGTGTTTATTGAAAATATGTGAGCTGCTAGTAAGTCCATTGAAGAAACACTGGAGCATTGAAGTCAGTAGTTTAACTCCTGAAAAAAATTAATGAACAGATCTCAATGAAAAAGGTATTGTAACTTTCTTTTATTTGCAGTAGCACTGGCATAACATTTCTTTCGAGTTATTTTTTGTGATGCGATTGACGTGCAGAAATGAGCTGTGCCATAGTCAAAGGAAGCCCTACACAACGAGAAGCATACATCCGCGCCGTTTTCTGTAATGTCGAGCAGACTGTTCTTTCACTGGTCTCCGGCGGAAGGCTTGGTTTAGAATTTTTTCTAGTTGCTTATGTCAAAGAGGCGGAAATTGTATGCCTTCATGTTAAAGTGCAATGTATATGTGTTCAAAAAAAGACATTTACTAAAAGTTTTTACTTATTCACTTGCGAGCAGAATTTTCAATAGTGAAATTGTGGTACCGAAGTATGGCGGAATCAAATTTGCTGCGCCTCAATAGTCTGACCAACACAGATTTTGAGGTAGCTTGCCTTAAAGGCACAATAAAGTCAAACATAATTTGAGCTGCAAAAATTTGTGGCTACAGAAAGAGAAAAAGTTTTGAGGAAGAGAAAAAAGAACAAGGAACTGTATACAATTGCTAGAATCAAAAGCATGCCTCAATAACTCAAGCAGGCTAGGTGACGAATATTCGCCGCCCCTTTCAAAGGAGAGACCAATAAAACATCATCATTCATCCCCTCCTGTTGCAGCAAAGATCTGGCAGCAAGTCAGAACACCCTAATGTAATGCGAAGCTATTCATCGAGCGAGACCAACAGGTAACGTACACCTTCCAGAAGTGATTGGATATCAAGTGAATGGAAGCATCCACTGTTCCGCAGTTGAGATACACAGGATACGTTTAGAGTATTGGTGGAAGAAATCAGAGAAGGGATTGATAGAACCAGATCGGTTCCAGGCTTAGTATAATGGTATAATGCACCAATAGAAATTTTAGGCAAGAGAAAAAAGATTAAGATGCAGAGAAAACGTTATAATTAAGAAAACTTGCAATAGCATTCCTTATTCACTGAAGCAGGCTAGGTGAATATTTGTCACCGCCCCATATTAAAAGAGATGTCAATAAATAATCATGAACAGCAACACTGCAAATATTGGCAGGAGGCTTTGTGAGTGCGAAAACGACAATCAGCTGGTGACGGCCCCTTGAAGGTCCCGCGCCCACACGACGTGACGTCATGGATATTGATTAACGCAGAAAGGTGGGCTAGTAGGTGTTTATAATGTTGCTCTGACAGAGCTACTAGCATGAACATGACTAGTGGGGTAAAAAAGGGGGGAACTGGACAGCGCGCTCGATCCTGTGCCATCTTTTTTTTTTATTCGTTAGCCTTGTTCACGCTAGTAACCATGCCACAGCAAGTGGATTTTGATGACGTCTGATCGGTGCTATTTAAATGTCATTGGTAATTATACAGTACATTGTGTTCTATAAGCGGGAAGGATTGAACTTAATTCCAGGAAATTTCAGCAAACGTAGGGAAAAATTGTTTTGAAATCTTTGACTTCACACTGAAGTAGTGCCGCTAGGTACAGTTGCGGAGTTTTAAAGGATGAAACTGTGACCCATCATTCTCTATTGTATTAAAACCTCTTACCGCGAAATAAACAACAATAGGATTTTGAAACAATGCGCAGTCTGAAGGCGTTTGCTTTTTCACATTTCTGCTAAACGGATGTGCCAGGAGCCTCCTTGGCCTCAGTTTGCAAAATATAGTAAAGAAGACTTGCCCACACATAAAACTTGCCATACTCAAGTTCGTCGCGTTCTTTTAGTACATAACTGGAAAAGCTGAGTGATTTTTGAAAAGTCTGACGGCGCGAAGAATGGAGAGTGACAAGGAGGGGGAAACTATGTTGAGATGACAACACTGTGATTTATAGTCCTCTTAGTGTTGCGGTTTGAAGGTAGGGGATATCCTTAGGACGGATAGGGGACTTGGAGCATTTGTCTGCAGGCAAAGCACACCCCTGAAAAGAACGAGCGCCAGGCACGGGGTGCCTTATGCATCGGACGGTGCATGGTTTCCTCTTTAATAAATTGCTGCTGTCTAACGCATATACCTTCTAAAATTGTGATGCCTGTTCATTGCCCTATGTTGCGATGTTAGCGTTATACCTGATTTCTTTTTTTTCGTAGCTGAGTAATTCGAAGCTATATTCGTCAAAAATATTAACTTATCTACACTTCACTTGAAACAATGGGCAGAAGACATCTTTCTTTTCCAATTTGTTCCTTTGCCTACCCTACTTCACCCTGTACGCAAACGCAAAACACGCTTACATTATTGAAAACATCTAAGTGATGTGGTTCCAAGCCATAGCGCGTTGTGAAGTGCCTGGAAGCACTACCCATGCATACGCAGCAGTCGAAAACTTCGCAGAGGAAAGGAAGCCTTTGGCTTCGCACTTATTGCTGCGTCCAAAAAGCATCTTGGGTTATGCAAGGGACTTGCGTCTCATACCCAGTGTACTGAGCACGCAAGTACCAACTATAGTTGCTTAACTTAGCTATTTTTAAAGCACCCCATTTCAACACTGAATAATAATAATTTTAGTTGCCAGTAATCAGGCGCTTAAAGCTAGCGACATGGGAGTTCATGAGTTCTTGTTCTTCTGATTTCTTTTCAATGTCCGAAATAAAAAAGGGTACCCATTTCTCTACCAATAGAGCTGTCGTGTTCACAAATTGTCAACACTGGGTCTGAAGCGCATTTGCAAGACTCAGCGTTTTGTAGGCCTAGAATATTTGTACGTAGGTCCACGGGGGGGTTAGAAACGTTCGCGATGTAATTTCGAATTGACCCAGGACCGGAGTTTTTCCCGCAGGGCGAACCATTCCCAGTGATAGCAAGGTTTATCCTAGGATTGGAACTCCCAAGACAGGGCTCTAACTTTACGCCGATCCGACAATACACCGGGTGCGATAGCAGATGCGCCGAAGCTTCTTTTTTCTTTATATGTGTGGTTTTTGCATGCCAAATGCTCCATATGATTATGAGGCACACCTTCCTGAGAACTCTGAATTCATTTCGACCACCTGAGGTTCTTTAACGCGCTTGCAATGCAAGGTACACGGGCGTCTGTATTTTTCGCTTTTTTATTTTTTTTTTTATTTTCTTTCTCATTTGGTCCTCATCGAAATGCTGCCGCCGGTGCCCCAGTGCGATACCGTGTTCTGGGGCTTAGCAGAGCAACGCCAAAGCCACTACGCTACCACGGCGGGTACGCGCCGAAAAGTTTCTGGCACCCTTGAAAACTGCAGGACGCCGGGAAAAAGGCGTATGACGTCATCACTACTGCGCCACTGCCTGGTCCGCGGAAGACACTTCTGCCGGGTACAATGACAATGAAATTAGTGCAAGTTGAGATTGTCATCCAAATATTGTTTTGCAATTGATATTTTTTATTATCCAAACATCTTTAACATAAAGGGCATACGCTGTGGATGAAATCTCTGAAATGAAATGCGTCATCCGAAACGAAAAACCGTGATTTCAGGCGTTTTGTCATTACAGTATTTCAGCGTCTACCTAGTATATAGGTCGTGCCAGTAGATATAGCGCGTATATAGATATATATATATATATATATATATATATATATATATATATATATATATATATATATATATATATATGTGTGTGTGCGTGTGCGTGTGCGTGTGCGTGTGCGTGTGTACGTGTGTGTGTGCACGACATACGCTGCATATATGAGCGTCGTCACGGTTATTCGGCCGCGACACGTGTGCAGGAGAGTTCTAATATGCGGCGGTCAAACATCCAATTGACCCGTATACTTGAAACGTGCAACACTGTTCCCATCAGAGGCGTATCAAGTGTTAAGCGGCGGGATTTATGCAACAATATACTCTCAAAAGTAAGATGTGACTCATATGTTGGGACAAGAGAAGGACAAACCGAGGTGATATACATATGGCATGGCGCGTTGTTCCGTCGCGTCTAGTTTCGGGCCGCTTGTCATGATCTCTTTGTCAACAATATTGCTAATTATCACGGGTACTTATTTCTTTCGATCCTGCTCGGATTGTGCACACACCACCTGGTGTAACTAAATATACTTGGCAACTCAAAGCACCGCAACCCTAATTCGCGAATAGTGAGCACTAGGTAGCTCGATCGCTTCTTTAGTTTAACATCTGTATTAAATGCAAAGGCATCAAATGAGGCTCTACACTTACGTGCACGATCCGTTTCATTATGAAGTTGTTTGAAAATTCAGGCATGCCGCCGCTAGTATCGGCTATCGAAACCACCGTGTCGTAGTTGGTGACGAAGATGACCCTGCTGATGGTCACCTGTATTGTGATTGTGACCTGCGATCTTGGAGGCTTCCCGAGGTTTTCGTTCTTATTGCCCTTGATTACACGTATGCTGGAAAGAAGGAAGCGTATTATTAAAAAGATTCTGCGATCACTTACTCCATACTTTATGTATGCAAGTAGGTAAATAATAAAGGATATTCGAAATTTGCCTATTAATCTGGCAACGCTTTGAAATGAAAATTTTTGTTTAGCGTTTGTTTTAATTTCGTGGTGACGCGCGTCATCCTTCACATTTGAGGTAATAGCCCTGTACGCACTCATATTTTTGACTCTGGCATATAAGGCATGCTCCTGTTGCACTACAAACCCCCGGGTTCGTTGCGTCCGCGAGAAAATAGGTCACGTTTCAAAAGTGAAAGCTTCGGTAGCAGTGCCACTGGTGAAAGCTGATCAAAGCTCAATGGAAGTCACTACTGACCACTGACCACTGTTCGACTTGAATTCGCGTTCCGAGTGTGTGAGCTGGAATTGTGCGAGTCGGGTCACGCATACGCGAGACAAGTGGAAACGAAGGAGAAAGGCGATGACCATTGAAGTGCAGGTCAGCAGTTGACTTACGGCCGATCGCAGGCCATCCGTGCCAGTGTCATGTTTGAGCAGGGTAGGTGGTTGAGCTATGTTCTCCATCCCTCGCTGTTCCATGCACTACCGAGCTCTGGCACTGCTTTTGTGTATCAGGTGCTGATAAGTGTTGACGAGTTCGCTGTTTACAAACGCACCGCCTTCAAGCGCATTGACATATATATATATATGAGGACCCCTGGAAACGCGCGTTTCGGAACACTAATGAAGTAGAAAACCAAAAAAACGCAGCCTCTTGAGCTCAATCCTCGCACGTCTTGTCGGTCTCTGCCGCTGGTGCAGTTTTCTCAAGATGTGTACAGCGGTGCGCACCGACATTGACCACTGTGTCAAATATACTTTTTTTACAATGAAGCTGTTTATGGCTAGGGTATTGTGCATTTTTTTTGTGTCCGTGGGCGATTTGGCGTGGGCAATATCACCGTCTTCTTCGACAACTATCTCCGTTGCCACTCATCCCTCCGGGGTAGAATTTCAATTCTTTTTTGTTGTAATGGGCAGGCCACCCATTTTCGGGGCTCCCTAAATGTGTGTGTGTGTGTGTGTGTGTGTGTGTGTGTGTGTGTGTGTGTGTGTGTGTGTGTGTGTGTGTGTGTGTGTGTGTGTGTGTGTGTGTGTGTGTGTGTGTGTGTGTGTGTGTGTGTGTGTGTGTGTGTGTGTGTGTGTGTGTGTGTGTGTGTGTGTGTGTGTGTGTGTGTGTGTGTGTGTGTGTGTGTGTGTGTGTGTGTGTGTGTGTGTGTGTGTGTGTGTGTGTGTGTGTGTGTGTGTGTGTGTGTGTGTGTGTGTGTGTGTGTGTGTGTGTGTGTGTGTGTGTGTGTGTGTGTGTGTGTGTGTGTGTGTGTGTGTGTGTGTGTGTGTGTGTGTGTGTGTGTGTGTGTGTGTGTGTGTGTGTGTGTGTGTGTGTGTGTGTGTGTGTGTGTGTGTGTGTGTGTGTGTGTGTGTGTGTGTGTGTGTGTGTGTGTGTGTGTGTGTGTGTGTGTGTGTGTGTGTGTGTGTGTGTGTGTGTGTGTGTGTGTGTGTGTGTGTGTGTGTGTGTGTGTGTGTGTGTGTGTGTGTGTGTGTGTGTGTGTGTGTGTGTGTGTGTGTGTGTGTGTGTGTGTGTGTGTGTGTGTGTGTGTGTGTGTGTGTGTGTGTGTGTGTGTGTGTGTGTGTGTGTGTGTGTGTGTGTGTGTGTGTGTGTGTGTGTGTGTGTGTGTGTGTGTGTGTGTGTGTGTGTGTGTGTGTGTGTGTGTGTGTGTGTGTGTGTGTGTGTGTGTGTGTGTGTGTGTGTGTGTGTGTGTGTGTGTGTGTGTGTGTGTGTGTGTGTGTGTGTGTGTGTGTGTGTGTGTGCACGCGCGTGCGTGCGTGCGCGCGCGTGTGTGTGGGTGTGTGTGTGTGTGTGTGTGTGCACGCGCGTGCGTGCGTGCGCGCGCGTGTGTGTGGGTGGCCGATAAAGACCTACCCATCAAATGAATGGTTGTGGGCGCGTCTACCTCGGGGATGACCGGCGCCACCCGTCAAGAGATAAAAATAAAGTTTGCTTCTATCTAAATTCTTTGTGACCTTTATGTATTGTGCTCGTCAGCTTTCCTTGTAATGCAGCGCCACAGCCGCAGAGTGGCGCTTGAATTATTTCGCATGGCGAAACCTATCCTGTTTAATTATGCTGAGCTGGCTGCTCTTTTCAATAAGTAAATCGCTTTAACAAATTAAGCGCTTCATCTGCCTGCTTATGCGGACTTAGGAACTTTTCTTACAGTACGAATGAAATCAGATACTTGTGAGAATCTCGCGGGATTGTGAAAGGTTCCTTGCATTTTAACTTTGTCAGAAAAAGTATGTAGAGTAAAATGCTTACGTGGCCGCTGCTTACCACTGGTTTACCATTTTATTCGCCGATTTGCATATGCCTTTAATATAAAAAAAGAGGCGTGACCAGCTTGTGGCCTGCGATGTCACGAAGCGCTTTTATCTCATATATCAAGAAACCGCAAATGCGAGTTTGCTGCAGCTTCTCTTTCTGAAGGTGCTACCCTCTTCTCATTCTATATTAGCGGAAACCGTCCGCGATAACCTGGAGAGGTTCCAAGAAAACTATAGACCCTATCAGTGGAGTAGTTTGCTCTAGAGGAAGGAGATGGCGCTACCGGCGGTGAGCCGCGCGTTGCTGCAGGCGAGAGCGTGAACAAGGGGGCGCTCAGACGCGAAGCCCATTACCGCTTCTACCCTGTCACTGCACGATCAGCCGTCACAATTGTAACTGGGTGATCGGTTACGCACAATACTCTATTGATGCCGCATAATGTGGGAAGACTTGTGGAGTTGGGGTCTCCAAAGAACAGTAATTGGCATATAAAAAGTATGGAAAGAGTCTGTGCGATTACGTTCGGGGACCTAAGCTGCAGGCCACTGCTACACAAAGACTGCTGCTTTCGCTGGTCCTTGGCGATACACAGCTTTTCTCGAGAATAAAGAAAAAAAAATCACTCATCTGCCAGTGTTGTATCGATAACCTTCAGAGAAAGGACTTCAAACTCGGAACGACGGCAAGAGAGAGTACCGCTCGTCGCACAGTGACAAAGGGACGAGCATCGTCTGCCTGGTTTTGTATGTTTCTCGCACGTTATCTGCACACATCCACCCAGACACACATTCAAATTAACGCCAGTCATATGGCATGAGAACCAGCAATAAGTGCATGAAATCAATCCGCTAAGACTGGACGTTTCGTGGTGGTTAAACGAATAAATGATTGACTAGCGATAATAAGTTTCTGGTACTCGCTATTGTAAAGTACAGCACATCTATGTTCCAAGCTTTAATTGTGCGCACCAATAGAAAATGTGTCGTAACTCAGCACTCTTCTGAGCGGCAATCATCATCATCATCATAATCATTATATATTTATGTCCACTGCAAGGAACACGGCCTCGCCCTGCGATCTCTAGTTGCTTGTGTCCTGGGCAAACTCATTCCAACTTGTACCTGCAGAGTTCCTAAATTAATTCAAGCGCGTGAGTTTCCCGGTGCTTTCATTAATACCCCGGGCTGTGGCATAAACTCATAAAGAAGGCGGGATTGATGAGGTTTCCGGGCGTCGTCTGAGCGAGAGCATGATTCCAATACTGTCCCTTTTAAGTCATTCAAAAAGTTACCAGGAAGGTTGACATGTTTGGCTACGGGGAAATTCAAAAGAGTTTTTGCGTGTAACTGGCGGGCATTGCATTGTATCCTGAAAAGTGCCTCTGAATGACCAATATACTGTAGATTACTGATATTACGTTCAAGAAGGTAGGCCACATTGGCTGTGTCACAGCTAAAGTTTCCTTTAATTTGGACAGAGAAGTTAGACGCGGTGCTGATTACTTTCCGTGTATTTGTAGTTTCCGGATAGACCTGGTAATGTGATTTGTTTCAAGGCATAAATCCGGTGCCACGGCTTAGGATTAAAGTCGGTTCGATCAAAGTATGGCGTAAATATTTTTTGCGATAGCAAATATATGGACACTCGGGGCGCATTTCTGCCTCCGTTGTCGCTGTGACGTTACGTATAAAGTCCATAGGCGATAACATCGTAGCCGTGCGCTGTATGCTGTATGCGCGAGCGAAAATGTGCGAGCGTGAGCCGACGATGGAGGCTAAACCTTGCGCGCGCAAGGGAGGAGAGATCGGGGAAAGCGCGCCGTATTCCGTCGCTAGAAAGGCACTAGGAGGAGGGGAGGGAGGGAGGAAAGAAGGGAAGAAGGGGGCATCTTACCCTGGGGCATGCCGCGTATGGCGTGGCCTCGAGGTGCCTATTTTGAATGTGATCCGCGATGAGGACATATATAGTGCGCCGACTGCTAATGGTTTCGTGTGCGCTGTGTTTCCACCGCTTAGCTCCTTAGATCCTGTCCTTGAGCTCAGGTTTAAAATCTTCAGTAGTTTCATAAGTGAGTGTTTGGTAGAATACACAGTAAAAACAATGGTCTGTGGACCTGCTTAGCATAGTCATCCTTGTCCATTATCACCCAGGTGCTTTCCCCATCCGCTGCCGTGGAAAGCATGTTTTGTGTTGTTGTTTTCTTGCGCTTTTTTCGAGGTTGAGGAGTAGGCTTCCTCTTCCGTGACTCATCGCCACTACCCTTGTGCTCCGTTTTGCCCATGTGTTATTCCAGCGTGAAAGAAAAAAAAATATCCGATTTGCGTTGCTGACGTTTTTCGCTAGCATTTTCTTTTTTGAAGCCAAATGTACTTCATACGTGTGTCTCTTTCCTCTTCCGACATTTTGTGAACGAATTGGTTCTGTAGTCTCCTTCACTTCCATCAAAGCGGAGTTCTATTACGGTTCTCGTTAAATATGTGAATATTTCATTCGGGACAGTTTTTGCACCGAATCTATATATATATATATATATATATATATATATATATATTGACTTCACGCAATGCACTGAAACATCTCTTCGCATGAACTAAAATGTCTACTTGGCTGTGCTATCCGAAGCCAACAAACACTGACGCCAAGGCCTACTTAAGGGAAATTACTTGTGCGTGATAAATCAAGTAAAAATTTTCTTTACTTCATTTATTACACAAACGTAATTACCCCTATGTTGTCCTTGCTGTCAGTGTTTGTTGGCTTCTTATGATATGACATAAAAATAGAGCCCCTCTGTTAACTTCCTTTCTTCTCGTTTACGTCGCTGCGCTTTTTTCCTGCAAAAAAAATTTTTGTAGATTTTGCGAATTTTCATCGAACGCGTAAGTTACCAGCCGTTGTAAACATCAGAAAGCCCTTATTGGTGTACAAAGGGTGCTTGGTCTATCTCATTGCATTCACGCTAGCGCTTAAGGGGTGAGAACCAATCATTGATGCTTAGGAGTAAATAAAAACGACCACTTTTCATGGGTAGCCCACACGACGTTAGCCGTCGCAGCACAACGAGAACACACAGCATGAAATAATTTCATGCTTGCACTTTCTAACTCCCGTCAGATATGTCTGCGCAAAAAATAGGTTCCTAAAATTATTAAAGAACTTTTCAACTATTTGATTATTGGAACTGTTTTCACAGGTGTAGTTTGAGTTAGCCGTCATGAACAATATTTCTTTCTTTTTTACAGCTCTAAGAGTTGACTCTAAAAGGAGCTACGCCATTTGAGGCGTATCTTCGTTCCAGAACCTAAAACGCTGGCTTTCCTTTAGCGATGCGTGCCCGGTAATCACTGGTCACGAAAGACATGCGCGTCATCGGCGTGACATGACATTCTCGACAAGAAATTAGCGAGCGCAGAGTTTTCAAGAAAATGCAAGCAAGTATGATGGCAAAAACTGATTTCTACCAGAAGTACATACCAAGGAGAGCATACCTTTTTAGATTGCAAGAACATTAGTCATTGTACAAACCAGCCCTCTAAAGGGTGCAAACTGTTTGAAGTACATGGCCAAGTGATTGGACTAACATAGACTTTAGCTCATAAGCCATCCAGCTAACTTCTCTGCACTTTTAAATGGAAAATAAAATAAAATAAAGAAACTATTAATTCCAGCAGAAAATTTCTATCTTACGGGTCTTTTCCGGTGTGAACGCCGATGCAGAGAGTGAAGGTACCAGGGCTGAGCTCTACCCGTTGTTTCGCCAAAAACTCAAAACGGTGCTGAAAGAGTGCGAGTGAATCGGTCAATGCTACGGCAAAATTTCGTAAACATTTACCATAATGCTCAATGAAGTACGCTCATGCAATTCATACGACATTGTTTGCATAGGAATTGCTTAAGCTTACAGTATGAGTATAAAAGTGAATGAAATTACCTTCGCCATGCTGACGTACCAACTCAACCCAAATTTTCATTTTTGCTAAGGTGAAAAACCTCATTGGGCAGTACACAACAATGTTACATAAGGTATTCCTTCTGTTGTCGCATAAGTGCCTTCGCATTGAAATTTCTCGATGCAAATTCCGTTAATTAAACATAAGAAATGCGAATCATGAAGTGGTCGCTACGACTTACCTCTATTCAACGAGTGGTGAAGTTTAATTCCACCGTTTAGCACTCACGTTATGCAGGTAATTGCCTCTTTGGATATGGAACAAACTGCATGCAACGATGAACTGCTGATTCGTATGCATGTTTATACCCACAAGCAATAAAAAGATGCTAGGGCGGAGCAAGTCCCGGCATGCCTCTGCAAGGCTAGACCCGTTTGTAGCTTGCACCATCCTTTTCCTACTCCCCCACTTCCTCCTACCATTACTACCACTACGACTTTCCCGGCCTACATCATCCAGTGACAAACCAACTCCTCCGCCCCGTGTCGTCCCAGAAGTGTCTGCGTAATAACATCAACAAGGATATTTTGGGCTTTCAGTGTTGACTTTGCCGCTCTACAGTAATGCTGTGCAAAGAAGCATATACAGCATATCGTACTGAAGAGGTGGTAATTTGTGCAAGTACTAATGGTACAGCACGTGTCCTAGTTTTGCATGCTTTGACGTGGCCCCCGTCACACCGAAGGAGCAACGGGGACACGAAAATTGGTACCCTGACTGGTCAGTGGCTTAAGAGAAAGAGGGGGGGAGGGGGTCACTGAGGCTTCCGCGCGCCCCATATGCATAAACCTAGCCAAGCGATGAGTGCATGCAAAAACACGCCCCTGCCGCTCCTCTTACAGCCCGCTGCTCCTCAATCGGCGACCACAATCCATGGACGACCCAGGCTCCATCTTTGAGACCCCCGCTGCCCCTTCGGTGCAAGTAAGATCCTGCGCCGCCCGGTTTATGAAAACCTGAGCCTGACCGGAGTACATATGTGCGTTCCATAAAATCAAATGTCCCTTATAGGCTTGGCCACAGTACCGAAATGCACAGCAGTGAAACTTATAAAAGCACATTCGCTGATTATGCAGCGCACAGAAGAGCCTTCCCCAAGTATCTTTGTCAAGGTTACGATACCACGATACGCACATACAAGGTACATTCGACAGCACATATTCTGAGTCCCGCACATTGAGTGGGACGAATAAAATATTCATTCATTCATTCATTCATTCATTCATTAGGGTCTTTTTTATGTTCACATCGCTGTGCCTGCGCTAAAACAGTGTAAAAGATGTGATTTTCCAACAACTACATACAGCCACCCTAAGTGTATTAGCAGTTCCAAAGCGTTGTATCTCTTTTGTATCAGTGCATTCACTTCGATGATCGTAAGTTCAGGCGCAAGTGCCAGGCAAATGTAGCCAATAGGATAACTAAATTGAAAGGACACTAAAGCAAACATTAAGCCAAGCAAAAGTGATAGGTCTACGCTCGAGAATCTCTAAGGCTTTAATGTTATCCCGAACAGAGCCTTAATAATTCCTAAATTCAGGTAAATGCAGAACACGATTTGAGGTTCCCCTAGGAAATTCATATAACCAGGATTGCCCAATGGCAAAGGCAATCCTGGTTTAAATTCCGACACTACTACTCAGCCACTCGTTATAAAAACATCATTCTACTGCATTAGAAAAAGATGGGAGATGCTACTTGTCCGGTTACATTTCGTATTTCTAGAACAAAAAAGTTCTTGACATCACCCTTGTCAATTATGCGGGCTATCGAAAGGTATCATTCTCGCTCGACTCTGCGCCAACCGTGCTTTCGAGTTTCAGTAGTTCCGTTATTGCGTAGTGCTGTGCTGGTTCTTCCTGGCTCGTGAAACTCGCGCAAGCTAAAAAAGGCATAGAATTCCGCGTCCATGCGATGTCGCAGGATGCCCGAACGTTCCACCCTACTTGACCAAAAGCAGCTGCAACTGCAACCGCTTTGTCTTGGCTCGGTTTACATTTTCAGCAAAAAACCGTGCCGCCGTCTGTCGGGCGCTGTATTACTCACCGACTGCAGCAGACGGCGGTGATGGCGTATAGAACGTCCCACTCCCTGGTTGGGTGGCGGGACATATGAATTCCGACAAAAGCATTCGGGCACTTTTGATGTAAATTTTTCGTAACTAAAGTCTTTTCCTTGGCATGAAACAAGCGCTGCGAGGTTTCTGTAATAATATTTAAACATATACTTAGTGTTTGCCTTCAGTGTCCCCTTGCGATTACTGGAGAAAAACATTCGTTTACGTTGTCCTTACGAGCTCCTAGAAAGTGGTTATCGAAGCATGGTAATGACAGGTCGCGCTATGTCATAGTGACTGTGGGCGTTTGGGTGTCTTGTATGAACAGTCTTGAGCGTAGGGCGAATAGAAAACGAATCGGTTAAACTGGGTGGTTACGAAAATATTAACATGGAAAGTTGCATTATTCAATGAATATGACAACAAGATGCACTTGTCTTGGCTAGAACTATTTAATATGCGCCCTCATGCCCATAGCCACAACCCGCAGTTTACAATGTGTCTAGCCATGTATCCAGGGCGGCTATAACGTAAACCTATTCGAATATGTTTCTATTAGAATTCTGCCGCTAGCCCTCTACAATTGGTTAAACATTTTTCCAGGTCACCCCCACATTGCCTTCCTATCACGTGACGTCACGAAAAGAACGTAAATTCCGCATTTGACATGACGTGTACTGACTGGTTATGCGTGATTAGACCGAGAAAAAGAAAGAAAATAGACCTTGCCGATGATACGTCACTTTTGCCATTAGCCCTCCCTATTGATAAAAAATTTTCGGGCTGCCCCCACCTCACCTGTCCGTCCAGCGACGTCACAAAACTGAAAAAAACTGACCACGTCGAAGCGATGTATACGCACTGAAGGTACATTAATATGCCGAACAACACATGCCCTTCTATTTTTTTTTTAATTCTCGGAAGAGCCGGTGACTTTCCCGTTCCGAACAGAACAAGTGGTGGTTTCCCACTGATCGCCTCCCACCGAACATGTGTACAGCTATGCTCCAATTTTGCATTAGGGAGTATCGTAATCGCCGGAGGAGGAGGGATAAACGTTTAGTGTAAGAAACACCGAAAAGGTGTTCTTTCTTCGCCCTAGGTGGGCGGCTCTCTTAGTCCAGAAAGCCGTTGGCTAATGCCGCACCCCGGGCCCGGTTCGCCAGACTTCGCTGAACTTCCAGGCTCTGTGCCTTTAACATTGCCTCCCACGTTTCTTCGATCGCTTGTAGCGGTTCTGAGGCATCATCTTAACTGTTTTTCTCGCGGCGTGGGCACACTAACACCATGTGTTCGAGGGTGTCTGGTACATCACAATATCGGCATAGGTATGAGAATTTGGTGGGGTGCATTCGGTGCATGATAATTCCATGGACATACATATTCGTTTGTAGTCTGCGGAGGGCGGTGGCTTCTTCCTTGCTAAATTCTAGAAGTGGTAGAGGATATTGTCATCTTTCCAGTCGGTAATGTTGCAATATTACGGCGTAGTTGATGGGAATGTCTTCCACCCTCGTCGCGTTCCGGAGACCGTGCGGAAAGAAATCCCGGCTGCTATGCTTTCGGGCGACAGCATGTGCTGCTTCGTTTCTTGCCAGGTGTTCGTGACCTGGGTTCCATGTGACGTTGGTTTCGGGTAGTTCTTGGCGTCTTGTTATTTCTCTCAGAATCTTTACTGCTGCGGCAGAAATTCGGCCAATTCGTAGGTTTCTACATGCCGTTTGCGAGTCGCTCAAGATGATTGCTGTGTCTTTGCATGTGGCGATGCCGAGGACGATGGCCACTTCCTCCGCCATTTTTGAATTCCTGGCCGGTACGGTGGCAGAAATTAGCTCCTTCCTTTGGTTGTTGGTCACGGTAATTGCGTATGCTCTTCTACCTGTGTATTTGGCCGCATCTGTATATCTCGTGTTGAGGTTCTTTGAGTATTTCTTGCTAAGCGCTCTAACTTTTGCTTTGTGGTATGTTGCATGCATGTTGCGAGGTACTGGAGCAACTGAGATAGAGTCACGAAGAAGTGGCGGCAATCTGGCTTTCGCGTCTGAGTCTGCTATGAGGTTTTCACTATATGCGAGTTTGCGAAGTACTGCTCTGCCTGTTTGAGTCAGCTTAAGGCGTTCCAGCTGGCTGGCTCTGCGCGCTTCACTCATTTCTTCCCAGGGGTTATGGAGGCCAAGTTTGAGGAGTGTCGTGGTTGAGGTCGTACTGGGGAGTCCTAGTGCGCCCTTGATTGCTTTTCTAATGATGATGTTGAGTTTTTCAATTTCAGCTTTCTTGAGGAGTAGATACGGGGTGCCGTATGTAATCCGGCTTATAAGGAGTGCTTGGATAAACTGGACGGTTTCTTGCTCTTTAAGGCCTCTTCTTTGGGTGGTTATACGCCGAATGAGATGGGTTACTTGTGTTAAGGTCTTCTGAAGCTTCGGAAATGTAGCTGCGCCAGAACCATTTTTATGTATTATGAGGCCACGGACGCGGAGGGAGCCAACTTGAGGGATATCGATTCCATTCAGTCTGACGCTGGGATCTGGAGCGACGTAGGCGGGTAGTCTTTCCCGGGTCCTTGCCTTGAGTATACGTAGCTCTGATTTTTCAGGGGCGCACTGGAGACCGCATTTTGAGAGGTCGGTTCTATCTGATCGATTGCCTCTTGGAGGGTAGTTTGCTGTTGGCCTGTTGTGTACGCTTTTGTCCATAACGGTATATTGTCAGCGTATATTGCATCGATAAAATCTTCGATTCCTTCGAGTTGTTGTGGGAGCTTAATCATGGCGAAATTGAACAGCAAAGGTGAAATGACTTACCCTTGCGGAGTTCCTTTGTTGGGCATTTCGAACTTGTCGCTTCGGATGTTGCCGATACACACCGTAGCCGTGCGATATTTGAGAAAGTCGTGCACGTATGGGTAGGTCCGGATTCCGCATTTTGTGTGTTGGAAATTTTGGGAGATTGCTTCATGCTTCACATTATCGAAGGCTCCTTTACGTCTATTGTTAAAATAGAGAACTTTTTGTGGCGTTCTAGGTAGTCGAAGAGGTCTTCCTTGAGCTGTAGTAGTATATCTTGTGCTGAGAGGAGCTGTCGGAAGCCAAACATTGTGTCGGAAATGGGTCCTGAGTCTTCGAGGTATGTGGAAAGGCGATCGTGAACCATGTGTTCGTGAAGCTTTCCAGCACAGGAAGTAAGGGAGATGGGCCGTAGGTTGCTGATTTGTAGTGGCTTGTTGTGTTTGGGGTCATAATGACTTCTGCGTGCTTCCATTCTGCTAGGAGCTAACCTTTTTCCCAGCAGTTATTCATGTAGTCGAGAAGTCCATTTAGGGCCTTGTCTGGGAGGTTTCATAGGATCTTGTTGGTCACCTTGTCATTTCCTGGTGATGTGTTACGGGTCAATTTGGCAAGGGCGGCATGGAGTTCAGGAAGCGTGAAAGGGCTGTCGAGGCTGAGATTTGGTTCGCCTTTGTACGGTCGGGGATCGGTAAACTTGGGGGCAATGTCTCCGAAAAGTTTACGCTTGATTTCTTCCAGAATTTGTTTATCAGTTCCTGGATGGGAGTTAATGATTTTCTTGACGTCACGTCTTTGCTGGGTCTTGGTTTCGGTGGTGGCTAGAAGGGCTCGCAATATATGCCTGGTCTTCTTCGTGCTGAGTGTGCCTTGAAGTTGGTCGCACAGCTTGTGCCAGTTCTGACATTAGAATTGATCTCCGTATTCTTCTGCTTGCTTTGTTATGTGAGCGATTCGTTTCTGCAGTTTGCGGTTAAGTTGCATCTTTTTCCACTGTCTCAGTGGTCCTCTTCTGGCATCCTAAAGATGTAGGAGGTGAGACTCTACGGCCGGCGTGTCCATCGTGAGTTGGATGACTTTAGTGTGCTTTTCCGCCGTCTTGACCACTTCGGTGCGCCACTCTTCAATATTTTCGATGTTTTCTTCTATGTCATGTTCTAGGAAGCCCTTCCAATCCGTCAGCCTTGCCGTTCCGGTTCTGCTTGGCTTCTTATGGTGCACGATTTCAAGCTGAAGGATGTGGTGGTCGCTGCCGAGGTTTTCTTCCAGTCGGGTGCATTCCGCCTTGGATATTCCTATTGTAAAGGTGAGGACGGGATTTGTATCCCTGGACACACTGTTGCCTATTTGAGTTGTTTGTTTAGGATAATTCCAGAGGGTGAGGTGAATCTGTGGCGCCGAATCGTGCACTCGCGCTCCTTTCTTGTTCGTGTGCTGGTAACCCCATGCTGTATGGGGGGCATTAAAATCCCCCCTTATTGCGACTTTATAGCCTTTAGATAGTCTTCTGGCTTGCGTGATGAAGTTTACAAAGTCGGATAACGGACCCCTCGGTGGACTATATAAGCATAGTACGTATAGTCTTTGGTGTGTCTTCTTCTCAGGTAGCACTTCCACTAGGGTGTGTTCTACGGTTGTTCCCTGGATTGTGTGATCTTGCGTGGTGAGATTTTTCTTCGTCAGGATGGCTGTTCTCTGAGATCCGGTATGTGTATCATATCACTGTATGCGCAGATTCGTGTGATAAGTTTCTTGGATAGTGATGATATCTAGTTGTTCCAGTTTGGTCAGTTCTTGCAGGTTTGCTCTTTTGGTTCGGATAGAGCGACAGTTCTATTGCCACAGCTTCATTGGGAGTTGTGGTAAACTCTTCTTGGTATTACTCGCCATTTTGTTCGATATCGTTCTCTTCGCCCCGGGTCATGGATTCCGGTCTGGCTGTATTGTGGAGGTCTTTACGTGCTTTCTTGCGAGCCCTGTCGGTGTTGTTGAGTAGCTTTTCTCCAGTGGCTTTCGTTACCTGGTTCTGCTTGACATAGAACATGGAGCTGCTGAGGTCTTGGAGGGTAGCATGGATAGGGGCCAGCTGAGCGGTGATGTGTTACTGGAGTTGTTGTGTTATCTCCTTTGCAACAGTGGTCATGGCCTCCTGTATCTGCTTCCACACCTGCATTGTTACAATTTCCTTGATTCTTTTTTCCCTAAGGGGTGGTGGGATGTTTGGCATTCCTTGAGGTTTCGAGGCTTGATTTGCGGTGTTTTGTTCTTTGCACCTTTCTATGAGCTCGTCGATGAGGGCTTGCTGATTTTGGAGTTGTGCTCGCAGATCGCGTTGGTCTCCGTGGGATCTTGTGCTCGTCTATTTCCTCCTGCAGCGTCTGTATACGTGACTCACTTTTGTGGGTTGCGTGCACGGGATGCAGACCGTGATCTTGACCGGGGTCGATCGTTTGCTTGACCACCTGTTGATTTGGAGTCACTTCTGGATCTGCGTGGACAGTTTAGTGAGGTTCTGCTTGATACGGATAGTGCCGGGAAGTCTGAGTCTGAATTTGAGTTCCATCTGCGTTGCTGCTCTTGGAACTTGTTTTCCCATTGCAGTCTTATCTTGTACGGTGGTGGATTTGGTTTCAGTTTATGTCGGCACCCCTTTCCTGCTCTCTCATGGGGTTGTTGACAGATTTTACAACTGGGTTGGCAGTCACGTTCTTCCAGTTGATTTTCCATCCTGCATATGTAGCAGAAGTTGATAAGGGGTTTCGGGCAGCTATCTTGCCGGTGCCCTAGTTCTCAGCAGGTTCTGCAGTATTGAAACGGATTTCCTGTATGGTTTGCCACGGTAGTCACAGCATTTATATATGATGTTGTATGGGAAGCGCGGTCCGTTGAAGTAGATGAGTGCTGTTGACGATCTTCCTATCATGCGTGCTGCGAGAACCGTGTATCTTGCGGATACTCGTAACCCTTGTAATAGTTCTTCTTTGCTAGTTCCTGGCGGTATGTTGTACATTACGCCTTTGCTGATGCCCTCTGGTGTCCTGACATGTGCTTTACCTTCGTAAAAGGACCCTCCAAGCTGGATGCTTGTGATCTTGAGGAGCATTACGTAAGCTATGTATTTGTTTGGTGTACTTGCGATTATTATAATCTCGGCATGTTGCACTTGAATCCCGATGTTGTCATAGAAGTATTTTTGGGACAACTTGCGAGCTCGGCCGATGGCATGTGTCACTGCCACCAATGTCCAATTGGAGAGTTCCAATCCCGCCTTAGGTCTGTAGGTGATCTTCGTGTCGTCCACTGGCAAAGGCTGAAGTCTCGGTTTTCTATAATGCGGCATGGTTCCTGCAATAGGTATTGTTGCTCCGGCTTGCTGCGCTCGTAGTTGATCTGCTTCGTCGGCTGTGGGTTTTTTATGCACCTGATCCTTCTTGCCTCTCCTCTCCCAAGTGTGCAATTTTTCTGGATTCTTATCACTTTTCCGCTGCTCTCCTCATACGTCCACTCCGCTTCCAGTTGCTGCTGCTCTTGTATCGTATCCACCTGCATTTCAATGCTGTTGTTTTCCTGGTTCAGTTCTCGTGAACTTCTTGCTGCGTTCCTGTGAGTTCCTGTCAGGAACTCTCGGAACGACCAGTACGTGGCGAATACTACCAAGCATGCTAGACACGATGAGCACGCGTACTGAGAATAACAAGAAGCTCCAAATTATAGCAGACAACTTCGAGGGTACAGACCAAGATCTCGTTCATGCGCTTCAGAAAAAGTACATAGGACCCTCACCTGCCACGGGATCGTCGTACGCGAGGAGACAATACGCGGGGGAGGCGAACCCTAAGTTAGACGAAGATATAACGCACGCGGAAGTGTATGAGGCGGCACAATCCGCTGTTAAAAACTCGGCACCGGACCCAGACTCGATCACAAATGCAATGATTCGAAACATGGATTCGGCAGCCCTAGCGAAAGACTTGCCCCAAGAGTGGAAATTGGCTAAAATAATCATGATCCCCAAACCAAAAAAGAATCCCTCGATTGATACACTACGGCCGGTGTCGCTCACGTCCTGCCTAGGTAAGCTCTATGAAAGGGTTATCCATAGCAGATTGCAGCGATACCTGGAAGAGCGGAGCTGGTTCCCGGACTCCATCATAAGATTTCGCACGGGTTTATCTTGCCAGGACGCGTTCCTCCTACTTAGAGACGAAATTCTAACTAATATACCGTACGGCGACGAGAGACTAGTCCTAGCACTGGACCTTAAAGGAGCCTTCGACAACGTCTCTCACGCCGCAATATTGGAGGAACTCGAACTCGCGGGTTGTGGTGAGCGCACATTCAATTACTTAAGAGCGTTTCTTTCCAACCGCGAGGCGAGCATTAGTATTGGCCAAATCACTTCGGATTTATTTAAAATGCCTGACAAAGGAACACCTCAAGGAGCTATATTATCTCCTCTTCTCTTCAACATGGCGATGTGTCGCCTCGCGCGCGATCTGGATCGGATACCCGACCTAGGTTACACGCTCTAAGCAGACGACATCACGCTGTGGACGAGCAGAGGTTCACTAGGGGAGAAGGAATATACGCTCCAAAGTGCAGTATTAGCGGTGGAGAAATTTTCTAGATGGAGTGGCCTGAAGTGCGCACCCGAAAAATCTGAGGTTATCCGGACACACGCGAAAGGCTACAAATCCAGAGGATCGATTAACATCGTGGTTGACGGCCAATCAGTCCGAGAGGTACCCACGATGCGAGTCCTGGGTTTGTGGCTTCAGAGCGACGGGAGAGCAGTACAGACATTCAAGACGCTCAAATCCACAGTCAACAACATAGCCCAAATGATACGTCGCGTGACGTATCGAAAAGCGGGAATGCGAGAATGCGAGAAGACGATACCCTAAGGCTCATACAGGCTTTAGTGGTTAGTCGAATAACGTATGGCTTACCGTACCAAATCCTGAACAGGGAGGAGGAAAAGCAGGCTAACACAATAATCCGAACCGCTTTCAAAGCTGCTCTGGGCCTGCCTAAATGTACTTCAACGGAGCGCATGTTAGCTTTGGGAGTGCACAATACTTCCGACGACCTGAGGCAAGCCACCCTGATGCGACAGAGGGAGCGCCTCAGCTTCACAAAAACTGGTAGGGCAATATTGGCTAGACTCAATATCCCAGCATACCCCATTTATATCACAGAGCAGGCCGTACCTCCCCCTCCTTCGATGAGATCCAAAATTACAGTAGCCCCAATTCCAAAGAATATGCATCCCGAGTACAACAAAGAAAGGCGCAAAGCACGCGCACAACACATTCAATCAGCCTACTCTAATAACCATAGGTACAACACGTACTACACGGACGCAGCTGTGTATGCAGAAGCGACCGGGCAGCGCTACCAAAGGAGGTACGCCCTGGCAGTCGTGAACGCTATCAGCCAACAGCATATTACCGCGTCGGCCACGGCGGGATCCCCCACCTCGGCTGAAATATTAGCAGTGGCGATCGCACTTGCTCACGCGGAGCGTTCGAAAAGGGACTCAGTCGTGGTCACGGACTCCCAGGAGACATGTCGCATGTTTCTCAAGGGGCACGTGACTGCGGCTAGCCTCGCCATAATCTCCAAATCTTTCAACCACCATCATCACCTACTCTGGTGCCCGGGCCACGCGGGGGTACAGGGGAACGAAAAGGCTAACGCGTTAGCTCGAGGGTTCACTAACCGAGCGACGGCGTCCTCTTCTAACCCCAACCACCCGCACTACCCCTCACACAATTCCACCAATTTAAATGCCAAAGACATCCTTGCTTATCAGCGTGGAGTCCGAAGATAATACCCGCCGCCTCACCCACAACTTAACGGGGAAGAGGCCGCCGACTGGCGTAAAATACAGACAGGGGTGTTCCCCTATTTAAAGTTGCTAAACTCCATGTATCCCACTCGTTATAGGGCCAACTGTCCTTGGTGCGGTGGCATACCTACCCTAGTACACATAACCTGGGAGTGCACTAAGCACCCTCATAGGATTAGTACCAGTAGGACAATGGAGCAGTGGGAGGCACAGCTCACCAGCTCCGACCTGGCAGGACAAAAGTCCTTAATTAGCCAGGTCAGGCAGGCGGCAGAGGCCAGTGGGGCCCTGGACTGAGAGGCTCCGACCACCCCTCCTTCAAATCTTTACAATTTCAATAAAGTTTCTCTCTCTCTCTCTCTCTCTCTCTCTCTCTTGCTGCGTCGGATGCGTCAGCCATTGGTACTCAGCGGCAGCGCCGAGTCGCTCTCGAAGAGAGCGAGCGGCGGCTCACGAGCGCTCACGGGACACGCTCCGCGGGTCACGGGTCACGCGCGTTCGGCTGGCCGCTTAGCCTTGTAGGGTTAGCTAAGTTAGCGTGGCGCGAAATTTTCAAACAGCAAAAAATGATGGTAATTCCACGTACCGAGCTCATAAACTTGATATCCTCCGGTACCACTTCCGTGCCGGTTCCGTCGACGCCACAGTTTTCGATGAATAAAAGCAGGTGTCCCGAAAATTGCCGAAAAATGCAGGAGCCCATGCGAAGTGCGTCAGCACTGCTTAGCCCCCAAGGGGGCATTTTCTAATCGTCGGTGATTTTTTTTAAATGCTAATCCTTATACCAACGGAGTCTGTAGACACCAGTCTGACAACGTCCATCCCATTGTTTTTTACCCTAAGATACGACTGGGCAAACTACGACTGCTTCTACGTGTTGGCCATGGAGGCATGGTTGTCGGCCTAGTATGGCACATTAGTACCTGAACGACTGTTACTCCACCTACAACCCCAGCTGTCAACGTCAGACGCTTCGTAGAGACCTTACCTGTATAGGCTCGTGCGAGTCGTTCGACTGAGTGAGCTAAAGCGAATGTGGACGCATTCTGAAGCTACTAGAAGGAATCGGCAGCAATGTTGAATTGAAACATGATTACGGATTGTTTCAATATATTAGTATAGCGGGATTGTCGACGCATTGCCGGTGAGGTACCGGTGCACCATGTTTCTTAGCGCAGCCTGGTACATGTAGACATGGGAGCTGGTGAGGGTGAGAGGAAATTTGAGAACATAATTCTACGAACAGAGTTCGTATAAATGAGTGCCTGCAATTTTCCTAACCCACTTTGTTTAGGTGTTCGCGGTTTTAGGCTTTTTTTTTAAATTTGTCTAATAACTTGCCGTGTCATGTCCTTTCTAGCTCACAGTACGTTGCGCGCGACTGCAGGTATTCTTAATTGCACTATAAGCACATACATGACACATTTAGTTATCACATTACATGATACACGCATGACAGTAAGTCAGTATTGTATGCACCATGAAAAAAAAACCAGAGCCTACTGAACTATTCGGAACACTGGTTCCTTGAATCGCCACAAGGGAGTGCTAAGGGCTGTCATGCCCTGCCCTGCCCTGAAGCATCTTGTATACCTAAATGAACATTTTAGAGGTTCAATTGATCAATTGCTACATATTTGAGCAAAGCAGGACGCCTTATGATGTAGCTTAGTAATTTTGAATTTGTTTAGATAAGAATTTCCGCAAATCGTAAATTACATAGAGGAAAATTTGCTACCAAGGGTGCTTGCTTGTGCCATTTCCAACACCTTTGAACTTTAGGTTGTGAAAAAAGATTCTGTACACGACAGCGTACTTAATCTACATCTGCATTGAAAAACCCTGCAGTTGAAAACTGTATATTAAATTCGACTACCTGGTGCACGCTAAAATAACTTATACGAGGAGAGTTTGACGGTGATCGCTATGAAAATTAATTTGATGCAGGTATTGCGTTGGCTGTTCCCTGATTTCTGCAGTTTCTGTGTCGTCAGGTTTGGCTCAGCAAAAGAATGGCACAATAATTCCGAGAGAAGTCATCTCACGATGAATGTCGACGTTCCTGTGATTATCATTGAAGAAGTACAGGAACATCACCTTTGCGGGCACACAGTATCGCCAGCTCAAAACGTGTCATGTAGGAGACTTGTATGCACCAGGGTTACTCTCTCTGGTGCCTCCCAATCGGCGTGCTGCTCGATGCTGCTGTGCCTCAAAGAAGTTCACGCGCGGCCTCTGCGATGCATGGTGCGTTGGTGCGCGCGAGCTTTGACAATTCTCGCCTCGCAGCCCGCGTGCATTTGTCGGCCGCTGCACAAAAGGGTCGGGCTGGGGAGCTTCAGGAACTCCGGCGACGCGGGTTTATACGGCGCTGCACTGCGGAAACTTTAAACGACTTTTTAACAATGTTGCGCGGGCCCATTATGGGGGTTTGAGTAAAATCAGCACACACAGACCAAGTGGTAACATACTTAGTAGCATTTATCCGGTGATCACTATGAGAAATATAATACCGGACTGCGAGCGCCAAAACGCTCATGTATAAGGTATGTAGGCGGCAGGCTTCTCTCTTACGCTTTTCAGTGGAGAGGCTGTGCAATCTAACGCTGAAAACGCGCTTCCGCGAGGTCTGCTAGTGGGTCGTACGTGAGCATGTATTGAAAGAAAAAATATATTTTTTCTGCTAAAGTGTTAAGTGGCTCTTGAGCGAAAATCGTCAGTAGGAGCGAAGCGGCACCTAACTTTCTATTGCCTGCGGCGTCAAGGCGCCCTCTTGGCGCTGGCTCGCGCTTGCTGCGTCGGGCCTCGACCGAGCAGAGCAGGCGTAGGTCACAACCTGCTGCCGCGCTTTTGGGTGAATGGACAGGGCCGCGACAGCACGTCACCCTCACTCTCGCCCTCGGAAGCTTGTGTTATCCGTGCCTTCCTTGTCCGCGCAAGCTCTGGCCTGCGTTCCAACTGCGCCTCGGTAAGGCCAAATGAAAGCATGGCGAGCGTATCAACGCATGAGCTTTCCCGCAAGGAGTTCGTAGCTCGAAGGACGGCTCAGCGGCTTTCAAATAAACATTAATGCTTTTTCTTTCGTAATTCATAGGAGAGAGAGACAAAAGGGGAGGAAGGACAGGGCAGTTAGCCAGTGTAAGTACCGGCTGGCTGTAGTCGCCGGTCAGTGTGGACGTGTCCGCATCTAGCTCTGACAACTTCGCCTATGCGTAGTGTCACAAACCTGGACACGTGATCCAAACCATGCACATCGGATTCAGCTAAGTGTGTTGCATCTGCGAATGTCAGTCTCGCCTGTAAGGACCGCCTTTTGAGAATTTTACGACACCTTTTGCACCGACGACGTGTGAGCGAGCCTTAAGCCTTGTGGTAGGCTCAGGGCACAAACCATCTTGCCTGTGGTTGCGGAGGGGGCGTCCGTGTGTGCCGTGCGCTCGCCGAGCTTCGCGAGCGCACGGCACACCAACGATCGCGCACACGGCTCTTCAAGGGGCCAACGAGAAGAAAATTGTGAGCAACAGACATGAAGAATTCTACCATGGCGGCCGCGTAGCAAGGAGCCCTTGAAGCGCTACCGCCGCCGACCGAGTTATCGAGCTCGCCCGCTGACAAGCCACCAGGCAATGGCAAGTACGTCACCACTAGGAAGAAGAGAACCGATACACATAAGACGCTGCCCAACCCACGCTTATCACGTGCCGACCACATGATTGTCGTCAGATGGCGTAATTTCAATTTACGCACCATGCCACCCGCCACAATGCCGGCCACATTGTGCTCGAAAATTCTGCCACCAACCTGGACTACTGGGCAGGCCATGGTCCCACGGTTAAAGCATTGGGCTGCTGGGCTGAATGAACAGAGTTCAAAAGCAACAGCCGAATCTAATTGAGTGAGATAGTATGTGGTATGCGTACCTATGCGCCGCCCTCCAACGGACCTCTTTGACGTCGATATAAGTGACTGAGGATGCGGAACCGGATACGTGACACAAAGTATGTACGCGATCTTTAATAAATCTTTTTCACGCCAACTTGGAGCAATCGGTATGTGCCTATGGGTATGCGAAGCTTTTCAGTGAACATCTTGAACAATTACTTGGGTCGCCGGGGTGTGATCCACTGAGATGCGCCGGGCTTCAATAAGGCTTCTTTATATGTCAGCTTGTGACACTGGGTGTGCGCCCCTGACTGTGTGCAGCTTTTGAACGAACCTCTTTGTCGCCAACTTGGGTAACTCTGGGCCATTTAGAATGGCAAACCTTGTGCGATATCAAAACTGTAGCATGATATTTCTACACTGCTTTAACGGTATCGAACCCGCGTCACATCCATTCAGAGAAATTTTCCTGAATATCTATTCGCACACACTTCGTGGCAGTGCCGTCGAATGACGCGACCTGTTGACGAGTAAGTCAGAAGAATGTGGTTCCACACACCTCATACACAACGCACATCTGCGGTAGCAATACGGTCTGTCACTGCATTGCTTCAGTGCTAATTGTAATAATATCAACAATATTCATATTGAAGTGGTCTCCGCCTGACTTTTCGGTTCCGTTGAACAATTTTATTGCACACTATGCCGGTAAGATTGTTAGCCATGGCAAAAGCCAGAACCCTTGAGGGCGCGAAACATTTTACTGCAAGTCAGTGTCGTAACTACAGTAATAAGTGTACTGTAATCTGTGAGAAAGGTATCGGTGGGTTGCCCTCGCTATTCTTCGTGTCTGATGTTCTCAGCATTGAAGTAGATCAGTTTATCACGAGACATTTTCATCATTAAATTATGAGGTTTTACGTGCCAAAACCTCTTTCTGATTATGAGGCACGCCGTAGTGGAGGACTCCGGAAATTTCGACCATCTGGGGTTCTTTAACGTGCACCTAAATCTAAGTACACGGGTGTTTTCGCATTTCGCCCCACCGAAATGCGGCCGCCGTGGCCGGGATTCAATCCCGCGACCTCGTGCTCAGCAGCCCAACACCATAGCCACTGAGCAACCACGGCGGGTACATTTTCATCATAACGACACGTTTGCTCGTTACAGAAAAACAACGTAGCCTACTACAGTTGTAATTACGTCATTGCAAAATGTAGTTCCATTACTGTCCTCGCAACCTTCACTACGTTGCACAGATCCTGTATATATAACGAGCTAGCACAGCTTTATTGGCACGTCCATTACAAGCCCTTAGATGTTGTTCCAATTCACTAAGAATTCCTTTTCTAATTTTTCGTCCGTCATATTCTCTCTTGCCAAGACTCCACCAGTGGCACTGTTAACTCCCCTTATGCGCACGCGGGAGTGTTGTGTTGTAACGCAATAGAAGCTAGTGCACAAGCTTGTCGTTACTGAGTGCCAAGATGCAGGCAATTAGGTTCTTTAAGAAGCACGTCTCTGTATTGTTGCCGGATCTTGGTGAATGCGCTCCCACTGTACGGGTACTGACAAGCTCGAATAATCGTCACCAGGTGACTTCCACCTTTGGAGGTCACAAGTGGCTGTCACTATCGAGCCACTGCTCGACAGTTCAAGCCCACTGCCCACCCATGGCGGTGGTTTATCATGAAAGAATTACTAAGCACACAGCTTTTAATCGTGTCTGAGCATGGCCGTCCGCGTGACACTGACGCAGTCTTTCGTCAATTGCCCCCGCCAAATCCAAGTACGCAAAGCAGCGTTTCCTATAACAAGCGCATTTTGTCGGTATAATAACGCGTTATGTGGATTTTACTGCTCACAAAAATGTAATTGAATTAGCGTGATAGTTGCTCAGTAAAGACAGTAATCGATCAGTCACAAGAATAGCACATATGTAATTGTTCATGTATTTAAGTTTGTGTAATTCGTTACATGCAAGCCTGATAGACGTTATCCGTTCCACTAATAACATTTGGCAGATGCCGCATTAGCACATCACAGCTGAACTGCATGGAGCCCTATGTCTGGCCCGAATTAGCTCGTTCGCGCAAGTCTGTCAGCCGACGGAGACAGAAGTGCTGACAAACAGTGGCCAACAGCGTACGTAACCTTTCTATAGTACTTAGCCGAACTAATTTTTTCTAACTTACTTTATTGTTGGGATCTGGTCCACTTAGATCGTAAAAGTGAACTGATGTCAGGATGTACTTGTCCTCAGGACAATAAATCCAGAGCTTTGCATCTGCACCGGAAAGACACATTATTTCATGTTAGGAGTATGTTAGCAGACATTCTGATTGAGGTGAGAAAACCCTCACGCTACTTCACCACATGAAGGGACGCTAAAGATAGTCACTGTACGTTATCTATTCTGGCCCTATCTTTAGAAACCTATCCCAGTACGTGTACTACTCTTGGCCGGGCAACGGATTTCAAGAGTAGTAACTTGTGATCGAAAAACCAGTAGGATTGCCTATGAGTGTGGATGAAAATGTGCTTTAATCGATTTCAATTTCTGTTCCTTCAGATCAATAGCATTCAAGACAGTTCATGAGTGAACACGCGTTTGTGAAGCAGCACGCGTGGTGTGGGGCACTCACTTCGAAATACACTTCAGTTGTAAAAGTCATGGCCAGTCAACCAAAAACAAATTTAGCACATCCGATCGAAATTTCTGTCTGCCTTAGCCGTTGCTGCATAAAAACAACAATACAAACTCTTCAGAAGCTGTACAATATGGGATCGCGCATTTAAGGGTTTCTTGAACTATAGACACATCAAGGTTTATCTCACCTTGCGGTTTAAACCGGATCACTGTCTCGTACAGTGCGCAAGTCTGGTTAGTGCCATCGAGGTTAGTTGCGATACCACAATGGTTCACAACAGCATCAAGGCGACTTCAAGGCAAAACTACCTTTGCGAATCCCACCATATATTTTTTCTGATTCTGGCTGCCGGCTGGTTGGGTGGTGATGTTGATTTACGACCCCCTAGCTAGCAAGCAGAGCAGCACTGCAGCCTTTACAGCCTGTGTAGTCTCCCTGGCTGCTTGCGTCGTTCACTAGGGAGTTACTCAGTGACAAAACAAACGATACCCAAATATCACCACTGAAACAAGCTTAGTTTATCAAGAGCACAATTCATTCCATAAAGCAAACCTTTCCAGCGTTTTTACGGCTATTTTCCTAATCATTAAATCACATCTGCTAGTATACTTCTATGTAATTTCTAACTACTTCTTTGCTATATGATCGCCGTGCACTGATAATGATGATGACGATTTCCGTACTATGGCACGTACCCACAACGGGGCATTGGAAGTGTACTGGGGCTCTATAACCTAAAACTAGTCGAAACTTTTCTATTCCAGTTCTGCAATCTGCCCACCGCAATTGGTCAAAAAGGTTTTCCGACCACCCCTACTTCACCTCTCTGTCACGCGACGTCACGAAAACCGCGATAGCTCCCCATCTGATGTGACGTGTCCACAGTGATTACGCACAATTTGACCGAACAAAACAAAAATAGTTATTTGTGATTCGAGGCCTTTTTGCCATTAACCCTCGGCTATTGGTCAAAAGTTTTCCGGCTGCACCCACTTAACCTGCCTCTGACGCGACGTCACAAAACCGCAAAACCATTCTGCGTCAAAGTGACGCGTACGCGTTAAACATACATTAACATTTTGAACAAAACTGAATTTTCTTTGGATAGCCCCATTCTGAAAGGAGTAAAGGTGGCTGCCGCTGATCGCTCCTGCACTTGCTACTCGCACCTGCCGGAGAGCATAGGTTTATTTGCGTGTAATAAAACTTGTTGCGTGGCCATGTCACGTTTTCGAGAACTTTCAGCACGTTTACGACCTCGTTCTGCCAACTCTTCTTTGCTGAGCATCCGTTTTAGCCCCATTCTTAAGCTTCGGTTGCATGCCATCGCGATTGTCGACGAGCCACTGCAAGCTAAGTAAGAAAAAGCGGACCAATCGTCCACGCCGGCACCACCCTTTTCATGCGGTTATCGATATTCAGTGCGCTGGCTCGGCCCCATCGAATCCCTCTCCACTTGAGCATGCTCCTCGCCTCTTGTGAGCCAATTAGATAAGCCAAGCCGGTCAGTGCAGGCAAGGTTATTCGCTTCTCAAGCAGACAAAAGCGACCCCCTATGAATGAGGGGAGCATTTGATTGGTTTGTTCAGACAACACTCTGGGTGACCGCCCGATGCTTGCGTGGGCGGTTACGAAATGTTGACGTCCGGAAATTGGAATAAAAACATATTGGAATAGTTTTACGTTATACGGCCCCTGAGCGGTAGGTTCAAAATAAGGAAGAAAAAATGAGACATATCAGGCAGGGTAAGGGCTGTCCTGTTGCGTAGTACGAGTGCGCGGGAGGACAGGCACACACGCCAGTATTTTTTCTTTCTATTTTTTACGCCAGTGAGGCCGAAACGAAATGAGCAAATATATCGCATATTTATTAACCACTTCACCAAAACCTTCGCCTCATGTAGATACTAAAGTGCTCGTTGGACCTGCAGCCACACCTTCCCTTCCGCAGTTCTTGTTAAGCAATCAGAAGAACAAACTAAATGCTGCAGCCCACATTAGCACAACTTAAGCAAATATTTTTAACGTTTTTAGAGTCACCAGGAATTGCTTCTTTTTTTACTCGGGAAATATATCTTATATGAACACTTTCTTTAGCAAGAAAATCCCACAGAAGCAGTTTTATACGTTTTCTTCTCTTTATTTAGCGTGAATAGCTTTCTTTCGCTCTCTCGGCCGTTTACATGGTCATCGGTGGAGAGACGTCCCTCACCGATATAAGGGCGTCGATGGAAATGGCGTTCACCCTACCGCAAGCTATAGTTTACAGCTGACTTCGCCGCTCTTCGCCTCCTATTATAGCTCTTTGCGAAGCGTCTGCTGTGGTGCGAGAGCGTAGGTGCCCCTGAAGGTATACAGAAAAGGTTTTCGATGGCGTACTAGCAAGAGTGTGAGCCGCGGCGCTATTCGCGACACCACGAGCTACCTTGTGAGCTTACCTAAACGAGACGTTACGTAAGCACACAAGATTTCATGCATAGCAAGAATCCTTGAGCGGGTCTTTGTTTTTGCTGCTGTTCAGTACGCGATAGCGTACGTCCTGACTTGCTACGCTGTCAGCGTGCCATGACAGTACTATTTGCGGCCTTTCTGCGCGTGTAATTGGGGTATGATTGGCTCAGTCTCCGGACGAAAGGCGAACGAAGGTAAACCAGTACCGAAAGTTGCGCTTCGGACATGGAAGAAATGTGATTAGACAGTGATCACGCGTGAGCCTCGATTTCGTAACTTCCGCAGCAATTGTTCAGTTGCGGCAAGTGCAACGAGGCTGCACCGAACTTGACGGCCTTTATGACTTGTGTAACCAGGTGCTGTGACACTTCTTTCTGCGCAAGCTGTGCAACAGAGTGGCCTGAGGAAGCTCCGAATTGTTCCCTCACTTGCTCCCCACTCAGTGACGCATATTCAGTTAGCCAAGTTGGCGAGGGGTGCATTAAAGGGAAGCACATACCAAGTGCCTGTATGGCGCGGCCCACTAAGGGCGCGCTCCAATTCCGGCGAGTACCGGAAATTAAGCAGATAGCCAAAGAAAGACAGCGAGGGTTCAAGACAGAAGAGACAATAGGCCATAGAAGAGAGGAATAGGCCATAGAAGAGAGGAAAGACAGGGAGGTTAACCAGACGCTCGTCCCGTTGAGCCCACCGGACGAGGCAAAGTAATGCAACACATTTCCTACCGTGTGTAAGACATATGGAAGAAGCTTCTGCGAAGCGAGGCCACCTCACGGCGACAAAAAAAAAAAAAGGTGGGAAAAGGACACATTCCTTCTGTATTTGAAGTCTTTCCCCCTGCGAAACTGTAAAAAATGTGACAGTCTCGTTCGAAAACCGAAGCATCTATTGCGATAGCAAATTGGTGGATGGCTATACAAAGTAAGCACGGTAGTTTCATCAGCCGTTTAAGCTTAAAAAATAGGCATACTAGCTAAATTGAAAAGCATGGTTCTCACGCGCGCACAAGCGAAAAGCAAGCATCTCACTCGACAACCTCGCAAACCCGCTGTCGAAACGATGCTGTTAGGAAGCGCGGCGGCAGCAGCGGCCGAATTGACCTTAGCGCTCCCTCTCGCATCAGCGCCAATTTAACAGCGAAAACACAGCGCATAGCGGACTCTCTCGTCGTCGTTGATTGCTCTCGGGATAGAGGGGTCCCGCTCGGCGCGCCTTGCCGCCCGCGCTGCCTGGAGTAAAACGATACCCCCCTCCCCTCTCCATACCGACGATGGACCTTGTCCGCGTCGCAGATGGTTTGCAAGGCCCAGCGGCCTGCGCGCGCGCTCGCAACCGTCCGGTGTAGAATGCGCCCACCCTACTAAGCCGCGCGAGATGAAATACGGCGCTCTTCCTCCCCGCTTTCCTTCCTTTCGTGCGCGAGATTTAGCCGTGATCGCTGGCACATCCTCGCCCGCTTTCACTCGCACTCACTTGACGATTTTATCGCCCTAGGCCTTCCTACTGAACCTGACGGCGACGCCGACGCCGACAGCAGATATGCGCTTGTAGTGTGCATACAATTGCTATCGCAATAAAACGCTATGTGACTTGCATTAGGAGGATAGGAAAGCGTATCTACATTTTCTTGTGCGCGGATAACGTTCCTGTCGAGTTTTCAAGCGTCCTGGTTAGCGGACATATTGTTTGGACTCGCAAGTAGCCTGCATCGTTTTCGACTCCGATGCTATCTTCTCGAAGCCTTCTACTTTGACGTCGACGTGAGAATTTGAAAAAGTAGACGGCAGCTGTCCGCTTAGCCGTCTACTTTACCCTTCATTCGATAACAGCCTAAAGCGTTGGACTGAAGGACGTTATTTGACAATCCGAGCATACCCGATGCATTTGTGGCAGAGATTACTGAAGCGTCGAACACCGGGTCTGATTCCGCTCAGCAAGGGAGCAATTTAAGGGTACTTTCTTCCAAGGTATTCAATCCGCATTGTTTGCAAGCTGTTGGAAAAATATTTACTTTTCGATTTCATTTGCTTTGTGGCATTAACGGATTCGTGTTGTACTGGACCTCAAGGAATATTATTCGCATATCAGTAGTGATATCGTTCTTTTAATCATCATCATCATTATCTTCATGATCGCCTGGTCTTTTCACTTGTTAAAAGTCAGGGCCCTGAAATTTAATTAACGCTACTATGATTCAGAACTAGTAATCTATATTTAGACGATTATGAATGCGTTTTTGATGATTGTGTTAGTATCGCAAAATAAACGTGCCAGCTCACCAGTGTAATCCATATCAACACCACTGAGATTCGTTTCGAAGAAATAGTTCTGAAATGGAAAAGAAAAATCAGCGACAAAGAGTATTTTGCTATGGTCCTGGTGAAGTATTTTCTGTTGTTTAGTAACGTCTGTACCGAGTAAAGAGCTTCTGAAACTCTTATTGCAACTGCTCGAAGAAAATACCTGCTCTGGAAAACGTGCTATAATATTGAAAGGTTGCACAAGTCGGCTGTGTTTTCTCAGTTCCCCGCTGAAGCTCCTCAGTATCAAATAAAGTTCACTGTCTGTCTGTCTGTCTTGAGCATCTTCTCAAGCTTCCGCGCTGTCCCACAAATTTCAACCCGAAACCTAAGTACTGGAATAATAAACGGATTTCATTGGCAGGATATTATATATATATATATATATATATATATATTGTGAGACGAGGTTTAGGCAGCCAGCCTCTTCTTCATTCCCTCCAGTGAGAGCCCCACCACCAGGCCCCAAAAAATCATGAGTATGTGCAGGTGAGAATATGAAGCGTATGAATAATGCTCGCAATAATTTTCCCGCGCGCGCAAGCGGCCAGCCAGGCCGCGACTTAGCCAGGAGGGTAAAGCCGAACGAATCGTTTGAGGCGCGAAACGTAAGCAATCTCCGAATCACGATAACGATGGTCTGAAGAAACGTCTACGGGCGTAACGCGATAGTTCACGGGGGATGTTTGTTCATTAATAATGTAGGGTCCAAGGAAGCGGGATTCAAACTTCTCACACAAACCGGGCGTACGAATGGGCGTCGATAAGAGCACTTCGTCTCCAGGATGAAAGGAGACGTCGCGACGAGAGATGTCCTAACGTTGCTTGCGATCTAGCTGACTGACTTCTGTGTTGAAACGAGCACGTTGATGGCATTCCTCAAGTCTCGAGACGAACTGCTCGGGTATACTGGCCGGGGTATTCGTTGGGGCATTGAAGAAAGCGGCGTCGATGGTGAATGTTGGTGAACGGCCGTAAACTATGTAGAAAGGTGAGCACCCCGTAGTTCGTTGGATGGCGGTGTGCAGAGCAAACGTCACAAAAGGTAAATATTTGGCCCAGTTGTCCTGGTTTGGCCGCATATACATGGATATTATAGCTACTAGTGTGCGACGAAAACGCTCGGTTAAGCCATTTGTTTGAGGGTGATATGCATATGTCGCCTTGTGAACTGTGCCATGCCACAGGCTCCGAGTATTTCTTTGATCATTGTTGACAGGAATGTATTGCCTAAGTCACTGGGCCGACTAGGTCTATCCCAACGATGGCAAGAGGTGTCTCGGGACATGGGATAGGCTGTAAAAGCCCAGCAGGAGGCGAAGTCGGCCGTTTCCTTTGTTGACTGTTGACATTGGACGCACGAAGCGACGTACTTGGCCACAAAGGTAGACATGCAGGGCCAAAAGAAACGGCTCCTAACGCGTTGGTATGTCTTGTGGAAGCCCCAATGGCCAGCAGAAGGGCCTTAGTGAAAGGCTTCAAGGACTTGTGTACGCAGCGAACGTGGAAGAACAGGCACCCAGCGGTGTCCGTTGGAGTTGTAAATGTAGCGGTGCAGCACATCGTCGTCGAGCTTAAACAGTCGCAGTTGTCGACGTAATCTGGCATTTGGTGCAGAAGTAGTTCCGCGCAGGCGTTGGATAATACCGTTGCAGTAGGGATCAGAACATTGACACGAGGCGAGCTGAGTGACGCGATTGGAAGATAACGTGCCAGTAACCGCTAGAGGTAATAACGAGAGTAGAGACTTCGTCTCATCGTCAAGCGGCGAGCAATGGAGAGATGTACTCCAAGGTAATAGTTGCAGGGGGCTGCGAGAGAGAGCGTCGGCATCTTGATTCTTTTTCTCAGACTTGTAGACAACGTCAAAATCGTATTCTTGTATTTGTGCAACTTGTGGAGCGGCGACACCATGGCAGCAAAATGACTGATGAAGCTTCGGAAGTAGGATGCCAGGCCCAAAAAACTTCTTAATTATTTGTTATTTTCAAGAACGAGGGAAATGAAGCACGGCAGCAACCTTGTCGGGATCTGGTCGAACGCCATCTTTGCTGATGAGGTGGCCCAACACTTTGATGTTTTTCTGGCAAAATGGCATTTCTTTGTATTGAGTTGCAGTCCAGCGTTGGAAATACATGTAAAAACTTCGTCCAAACGCTCAAGGTGCTGACGAAAAGTTGTAGAAAAAATAACAATGTCATCTAAATAGCACAGACAGGTCTTCCACTTAAGGCCACGTAAAACCGTGTCGATCATGCGTTCAAATGTTGCAGGAGCATTGCATAAACCGAAGGGCATGACGTTGAACTCGTAAAGTCCGTCTGGTGTTGCAAAGGCTGTCTTGTCCTCGTCCACTTCGTGCACGGTGATCTGCCAGTATCCGGATCGGAGGTGTAGACTAGAGAAATATTCTGCACCCTGGGGGGAGTCAATGTCGTCGCCGATTCTTGGCATCGGATATACGTCTTTGCGCGTGATCCTATTAAGCGCTCGATAATCGACGCAAAAGCGTACAGAGCCGTCTTTCTTGCGAACCAAGACAACAGGAGACGACCACGAACTGGACGATGGCCGAATGATGTCTCGTTTGAGCATGTCATCAACGTTATCCGCAATGATTTTCCGTTCTGCGGAAGACACGCGATACGGGCGGCGGCGTACAATCGAACTGCCTTCGGTTTGGATGCGATGCACTGCGATGGAAGTGCACCCCAGAAGCATGGAGTGAACGTCAAATAAGGCGCTGTGTTGGTGCAGGAGTTCCAAAAGGTCTTCTTTCTGCGCAGCGGTCAAATCAGGATTTATCGCGGCCTTTAAAGCAGCGGCAGGAGTATGATAATCAGTTGTGGTAGACAAAGGTGGTGATTCGTTGTGAAGCGGTACCAGCGAAACAGGTTCGGTGTCAGTAACGCAAGTCACAGTAGTGCCCTGGGAGAGCACAACTGGCGAAGAAGTAGGGTTACCAATAACGACGAACGCTCTACCGTCCTGAAACCGCACCAGGCTAGGAGTAACGCTAAGCCCACCACATATGCATTGACCGCTCGGCGCAAGGAACACATCATAATTAATAATAGTGTCGGAAGTCAGTGTGAGAATATGTTCATTGCCCACGGGAGTGAAACAGTCGGTAGACGTGACCAGACGTAGGCTATGAGCATCGATTGCGGATGAAGATTCAGTGTCCGTCAGATGAATTCGCTGACGGCAAGAGATGAAAGCTGAGGCGGAGGACAAGAAGTCCCATCCCAATATCATCGCGTAGGTACACGAAGACAGCACGACCAACTGAATGTGGTGAAGGATGCCATCAATGAAAACACGCGCAGTGCAAATACCGGCGGGCTGAACATGAACTGCATTAGCACAAGGAAGGGGAGGGCCATTATACGGTGTCTTAACTTTTAGCAATTGAGAACACAAGTCAGTACTAATACTGGAAAGCGATGCACCTGTGTCAACCAAGGCTTCGATTCGGACACCTTCAACACACACCAATAGTACATTTGACTGGCGCTCCGGAGGAGTTTCACGTTGTCCAAAGGAGGCAGCTTTCCCTGCTGAAGTTGCGGTATTTAGTTTCCCGGGCGGTGATCGGAGGACAAAGTAGCCGGTCGAAGAGGAAAAGAGGAGCGCCGCATCAGTGATGGAGAGCGACGACGCGGGGAACGCAATGAATCGGCAGTGTTGGAGTCCTGTAAAGATTGGGAACGTCGTGGATAGTAATCGTAGTAAGGACGCCGACGTTGGGGTACAGGGCCATAAAACTCATCCCTTTCAAACCCGTCATAGCCACGTCTTTCATCTTGCTGACGGCGTTGGCAAAACCTTGAAATGTGGCCACGGATGCCGCAGTAGTAGCAAACCGGTCGAGCTGGGCTCCATGTGTTGTAAGATGAATCAGGTGGCTGTCTTGTAGTGATGGTATTCGGGGACACGTGCGGTGCAGGTGCCTGTTGTGGTGGCTGCTGGGAGGGTGGCACTATAGAGGCAACCTGAGCATATGTTGGTGTAGCGATAGGGTGCGGGATCAGGACTTGCGAGCAGGTCACGGCAGCTATCACTTCCCTCACAATATGGCGTAGGCCGCCACCAAGAGATATCAGATTGATCTCAAGAGGGTTTGCCGAAGCTTGGGCATGCAGTTCCTCATGGACGATGGAGCGAATCAAGGCACGTAGCTTGCGGTCATTGGACGGCTTGAAATCAGATGTGTCAGGGTGTAGGCTGAGCATGTGAAGCTCATCGAGACGCTGACACGTACTGATTATGTCTACGACGGTGGTGGGATTCAGCACTAAAAGAGCATTGAATGCCACAGTCCCAATACCCTTGAGCAGGCGGCGTACACGGTCACTCTGTGCCATCGAGGTGTTCAAGCGGTGGCAGAGGGCGAGGACGTCTTCTATGTACGAAGTGTATGACTCGCCCGAGTGCTCAACACACGCAGCAAGCTTCTTCTTGGCGATATCGGAGCGGACAGACGAGTTCGCAAAAATCTGGCTTAAGTTGGTTAAAGGTGCTCCAGTTGACGAAACCCAGCTAATGATTGTAAAACCATGTTTTCGCAACGACGGTTAGGTAGAAGGCGACGTGAGCAAGTTTTGTTGATTCGCTCCAGTGGTTAAAGTCACTCACGCGCTCGTATGGCTCCAACCAGTCTTCAACGTCGTCACCTGGAAGCCCAGCAAATACCGGTGGGTCTTTCTCAGGGTTGGTGACTGTCCAAGAAGTGGTTCCCGCAGGAGCAGGCAAGGTGGATGTAGTGGTATTGGTCTGATGGTCTTGCGACATGGTTCAGTGCAGTTGGTAGAGGCGGCGACCCCAGCGGAGCTCCAGGGATGTAGCGCAGGTGAATCTGGAGAGAGACCGGGAGCGAGAGGACGAAGGAACTGGACCGCACACTCCACCACTTGTGAGACGAGGTTTAGGCAGCCAGTCTCTTCTTTATTCCCTCGAGTGAGAACCCCACCACCAGGCCCCGAAACGGTGCTACTGAGTATGTATCACTGAGCATGTACAGGGGAGAATATGAAGCGTATGAATAATGCTCCAACTATGTATATATATATATATATATATATATATATATATATATATATATATATATATATATATATATACATATATATCACACGTATAATAGATTGACAGGCTATGCACAGAAGGAGGCTTCTGATGTCACTCAAGATGGCTACCGAACCACGTGAACGACACCGAGCGTCGTCGCCTTCTCTCTGTTCATCATCGCTGACAGAGCCTGGTAGCATGACCCCCCGGCTTCGAAGGCGCCGTCTCTGTGCTTGCTGGGTTCATGTAATATGGCTTTAGTCTTGTGAGGTGGACGATGTCAGAGGCAGATTGTGCCATGGTGACATCGAGAGGTTTGATTGATTGATTGATTGATTCTTTATTGGTTTATCACATATACATGTGATGGGAGGCGAAGGGAAAAGCCATTCAAGGATGGCTTGAGGGAGTCCTTCGCCCCCACGCTGGCAAAGACAACAGCAGAGGCACACACGTCCTGTTCACATGGTCGTACACTTTTACAAAACCATCATATTAAGCACAAAATTGCCATAAACCTTGACAAAAACATAGAATTAAACACATTAGTTACTGTCCTACGTAGGGCATCATTCGTTAACATACTTTACTTCACCTCAGCATTGAATGACAGCACATTTCATAACAATGTACGCTCAGTAATAGTGACATTGAAACAATATAATTAAATAGCAATCGTAAACAGTTCTAGTGGTCAATGTTAGGCTAGAAAGAATGTGTACAAGTCAGATAATGTTGCTTAGCGAATATCGATTTGTTTTTTATTAAAATCATTTAGTAGTCGTGGAAGTTTGTTTTGGAGCATTTGCCGACTATAGCCAGTGTGACAATATGGAACATTCCATATTTCTGTTGTTCTAGTGGCATATCATGCTTCCTTCAAACGGATATTCACCAAACCCATCAAGATAGAATTATGACAGTCATAGTTAAGGCGATATTCACGCAATAATTTATGCTCATATGTGTCTTGTACTCTAATTATTTTAAATTTTTTAAAGATCTCCACAGTAGAATGCCGGAGTGGCACATTCTCAATTATTCTCAAAATTCTTTTTTGCATTACTAATAGCCGCGAGAAATTCGATTTTGTTGTAGTCCCCCAGACCAAATGACAATAGTTTAGATAGGAAGCGAAGAGCGCGTTATAGATTAACAGTCTTATTGACTTCGGAATTAAGTAGCGGTTTCTGTTCAGAATTCCCGTTATTGCACCTAACTTTTGTAATATCGCATTGATATGCTCATCCCACTGCAGTGATTCTAAAAAATGCACACCAAGTACTTTAATAGACCTAACTAGCTCTATCTCTGAGCAGCGATAAACTAGGTTACGTACTGCTGAAACCTTCCTGCCTATAGAATGATACATCACAGCCTTTGTTTTTTTTGTATTTATCTTTAATTGGTTATTATCTGCCCACGTGCTTAGTTCCTCTAAAATGGCATTACCTTTATGAAAAAGTTCGGCATCTGATGAAGACGAAACAAATATGCTAGTGTCGTCAGCATAAATTATAAATTTATCTTCTGAAGATATATGGACTATGTCATTTATATATAAATTAAAGATCAAAGGCCCGAGAATGCTACCCTGCGGTACTCCTGAGATTTTTTGCTTTCTGTCAGATACCATTTCATTCATCGGCACGAACTGACGTCTTTCCGAAAGATAACTTTTCAGAAGCATCAGGGGAAGCCCACGAATGCCATAGTGACTTAATTTGTCAAATAAAATTTTATGATTTATGTAATCAAAGGCTTGCGTAAAATCAACAAAAACACCAAGAACAAATTGTTTTTGTTCAAATTTCTCCAATATATGTTCTTTCTGGTCGAGAAGAGCTAGTTCTGTTGATCTATTTTTTATAAATCCGTACTGGCATTTCTTTATCACGTGCTTGTTACAGAAAGGATATAGTCGATTACAGATTATTTTCTCGAAACCTTTAGAAAATACGGGCAGTATCGACACTGGTCTATAATTTGAGACGTCTTTTTTGTCTCCTTTCTTATATAAAGCCACTACACGAGCCACTTGCATTTTGGATGGAAAAACACCGGTTGAAATACATGAGTTATATATATATATGTCAGCACAGGAGCAATTTTATGATGAATTTTATGAAACATATGATTTCATATGTCAGGTCCGTCAAATTGCGCATGCCATGATACGGACCAGAATATGGTAAGATCAACTTCTCAGAAAGACCACCACGTCTTAATGGTGTCTAGAGGAGGACCATGTCACCCTGGCTGAAATGGGAATCGCGGGGGCGAGCGTCTAAACACGTGGTTTCTTTTTGTACGAAGCGTTGAGAAGCCAGCGGGCAAGTTCATGCGCATCGACAGCTCTAACAATGACATCACGGGCGCATTCTCACGTCGTGTGAAGAGCAGCGGGAAGGAGCGAGCAAAAAGTGTGACGTCTCGACCGTATGAAAGAAAAAGTGGAGAGTAACCTGCATAATTATGCCGGTATGTGTTGTAGGCAGATGTTATAAAAGGGAGTGTGGCATACCAGTCCTTATGGTGAGCGGACACCTAGATGGCGAGCATGCTCGTGATAGTTCTATTAAGACGTTTTGTAAGCCCATTGGACTGGAGTGATACGCCGTAGTAAATTTGTGTTGAGTAGTGCAGGGGTGCAAGATGTCCTCGACAACTTGTGCGAGAAAGTAGTGTCCTCGGCCGGTAAGCAGTTGTCGTAGAGCGCCGCGGCGAAGTATGACACCTTCGAGGAGCAAACCAGCCATGTCGGCTGCACAGCTGCTAGCGAGAGCGCTTGTAATTTCATAAGGGTTTGCGTAGTCTGTAACAATTGCTATCCCTTTCTTTTCATTGACTGAGACAGGAAAATGGCCGAGTCTGAAGACCGACTCTGAAGAATGGTTCTTCTGGTGATTCAACGGGCTGAAGGCGCCGAGCTGGAAGAGCGGCTGGTTTCTTGCGGTGCTGACAGCATTTGCAGGAAGAAACGGAGCGGAAAACACAACGGTAAATTCCGGGCCATGAAAAGCGAGATCGAAAGCCGTCATAGGTCTTTGAAACTCCTACATGACCAGCAATGTGAATATCATGCAACTAGGCGAGGACGGTCTGACGCATGTTCCTAGGAAGGACGACACGGAGTTCAGGTGCGTCAGGGTGCATGTTGTAACGACATAAGATACCGTATTGGAGAGCGAACATGCGTAGAGAAGAGTCAGTTGTCGAGACAGAAGTTTCCAGCTTACGTATGATGCCTCTTACGTAAGGATTACGCCGTTGCTCGTTTCCGACGTTGGCAAATGTGGTAAGTGAAAGCACACAAGCAGACTCGTCGCTGTCGGGAAGTTCTGGTGGATGAACCGGATGACGCGACAAGCAATCAGTGTCCTCATGTAAATGGCCTGACTTGTACACAACTCTGTAAAAGTACTTCTGGAGTCTGAAAGCTAATCGCCCAAGACGACCAGGTGGATCTTCTAGGGACAAAAGCCAGCATCAAGCGTGGTGATCGCTCACAACTGTAAACTCTCTTCAATACAGATAGGGGCGAAATTTGTCCAGTTTCCAAAGAAGTACGAGACATTCGCGATCCGTGGTCGAGTAGTTGCATTCCGCTGCGGACAGAAGACTGCAAGCATACAAAATGACACGGTCGCTACCGTGCTGTCGTTGAGTCAAAACAGTGCCGATACCGTAACCGCGGTCATCGCTGCGCACTTCTTTTTGAGTGGATATCTCAACATGGTCGAAAACTGGTGGTAATGTGAGTGGCTCGGTCAGCTTGGCGATTGCATTAGCTTATTCATGACCCGAAGCAAAAGGCGCGCCTTCTTTTACAAGTTCTGTGACAGGGCATGCAAAGTGAGCAAAATTGCTTACGAATCTGCGAAAGTAGGAGCAGAGGCCAACAAAGCTTCGAACGTCATTGGCACAGCTCGGCACAGAAAATCCTTGACTGCACAAACTTTATCGGGCTCAGGGCGAACGCCAGAAGAATCGACAAGGTGGCCGAGAACAGTAAGTTGCGGGCGATCGAAGTGGCATTTTGAGGAGTTCACTTGGAGACCGGCTTTGTGGAAACCTGAAAGAATTATCGAGAGACGCTCGAGATGTGTTTCAATAGTCGGCGAAAAGACAATTACGTCGTCGAGGTAGCACAAGCAGATTTACCACTTTACACTGTGAGGAAGAGCGTTCATGAAACCTTCGAATGTAGCTGGGGCATTCCATAAATCAAATGGCGTTATATTGAACTGATAAAGGCCGTCAGGTGTAATAAAGGTGGCCTTTTCACGGTCCATGTCGTCAACAGTAATCTTCCAATATCCCGAACACAGGTCTACTGAAGAAACATATTTTGCACCCTGGAAGCAGTCAAGGGCGTTATCTATCCGTGGCAGCAGGTACACATGTTTCTTCATTACCTTGTTAAGAATCCGGTAGTCTATACAGAAGCGCCGGCTGTTATCCTTATTTGTTACAAGAACGACAGGGGCAGCCCATGGACTTGAAAAGGTTCAATGATATCTCGGGCAAGCACCTTGTGGACTTCCTTTTGTATGACTTGGCACTCAGTAGCGGATACACGATAGGGTCGTCGGTACATCGGGCTTGAAACGTCAGTGCTTATGCGATGCTTCAGAACGGATGTCTGGCCTAGTGCTCGGTCACTGTGTTGAAATATGTCCCAGTACGATGCAAGAAATCGACAGAGCACGTTCCCGTGGGAAGCCGGAAGGTCTGAGGCGATCTTTTTGTCATGCTTCTAACACAGTAGCATGATCCGAATTGGGACTGGTAGTCGACGGTGCAATACAAGTCAAAGCGCAAATATTGTAGCCACAGGCTGGTTCACTTCTTGCAAGGCAGATACCCTGAGGCAGCAGTTGAGGACATAGGCCACAGCAAGATTGCGCAGGCGAATGCATTCGGCAGAGCATTGCCGACTAGGCTTCGGATCAAAATGCTCAGCGTCATACGGGAGGGCAAGTTGAACAATGCTGCCGAAGCAGTCAATAAGGGCCGAATGTGCAGATAGAAAATCGAGTCCCATGAATATTTCATGTGGGCACTGTTCCAAAACATAAAACAAAACAGAAGTACGGCCTTCAGCAACAGTAATACGGGCGGTAGACGTACCAGTAACAATCGGAGTTGCACTCTCATTTACAAAACCTACAGTGATCGCAGCTGGGGTGACAACTTTGTTAAGACGAGCTCTGGGAGGATGCCGATGAGGTTGGTCCACGTCTATGTTGATGAGGTTGGAATGTCTAAGTAGCGCGCGCAGAGCAATTTCGGGTCGAGTCGTCATGCCAGGCTCACCTCTCGTAGCTGCGAACGTTTATAGTTTTACGAAAGTCGGCGGGGGTGGGCGGGAGGAGAAAAGCGACGCGGATGGGGCGACCGGGACTGGCCTCGTGATGGCGACGGAGGGCGGTTCGGTCGCGAGGGCAATGAGGGCGGAGCATTATCGTAATGAGCATGCGTCGGATGCGAGAACCGTCAGCCGGACGTCGAAAATTTGAGTACGGCTCGCGAGGTTGTGAGCCCCAAGGAGTGCGGCAATGGCGGGAAATGTGTCCGACTCATCCACAGCAGAAGCAGATAGGCCTATCATTTGAAGTGCGCCATGTTGCCGAGTTGGTTTAACGAGGACGAGCGTACGTGCGTCGGTATGGATCAGTTGATAGAGGTGGCTTGTAGTGCGGTGTGTTGACTGGGCAAAGCGACTGTTGGAGTTCGTAAAATTAACTTGTGCCGTTTCCGCAAGGTAAAATATTAATGTTGGCTAGCATGAGTGCATGGTCCCAGTTGTTGTCTGCTTACCCGTTCTACATTTGCAGCCAGTCTTCGACATCGGTGTTGTCATTGCCAGAAAACACAAGTAGGCTACGCGATTGCATGAGCACAAGATGGCGGTTGGTGGAAGTCGGTTCAGGAACGGTCGGTGAAGTGTCTGAAGTACAGTCATCATCGTCTTGATCAGGCATGGCAGACGGAGCCAATGACGTCCACTGCGTAGATCCGCCTTGAGTGTTGAAGATCCCGCACTCTCCATCAAAATATTACCGGGAGCAAAAGACGTATAATATATTGACGAGCTATATACAGAAGGATGCTTCAGACGTTGCTAAATATGAGAACTGAACCACGAGTATTGGATTGGATTGAATTGGGTTTCCATTTTCGATGGCGCGTACCCACTGCTGGGGATTGGCCAAGATTTGAATTGATTAGGGAGATGTTGGTTGTACAAAAACTGGTAAAACTGTCATGTGGAAACGGATAAAAATAATGTTTGAAGAACTTAAGAATAATGTCTTGAAACAAGTATGAGTTCCTCCACGGCTGAGCACACACCCCTGTTGTAGTTGCCAAGAGAGGAGGGTCCTACGGAAAGGATATTGAAAATGGAGAAACGTAAACCAATTTCCGTGAGGGTGCGTTGTAGAAAATTTTTCCTTAAAGCGAAAAAACGGCGGCAGTATAAGAAAAAAAATGATCGGTGGCTTCATCTACTACAAAGAATGCGCACAGAGAGGAGGATCCCAGACCCGCCCTGTGACGGTAAAAGTTTAATAATGGTGTTCGACAGCGTAACCTGGTAAAAATAGCTTCAGTTTTTTTCTGTGTGAGAAAAGATTTTTGGGCCATGCGAAAACAAAGTGTCGATATTCTGAAACATTTGCTATCGCTGGATTCAAAAAGTCAAGAGAATTTCATGTTTTCTGTATCTAGTAGTAAGTAGGCAAGCTGATGCCGCAAATTATGATAGTACAGGGCCATTGAAGGCCGCTCTCACGAGACTGTCAGCCATCTCGTTCATTTATAATCCCCTATGACCAGGCGCCCTAAGTAATATAATTAAATTTATGTGGTCAGGCACTAGAAAATGAAGTGTACGTGAAAGGTTAGCACCATTACTTGTTGTGAGCTGTGTACATAAAAATAAAGAATCCGTTATTGTCACTACCGCCCATATTGATGAATTTAGCTTACGTAAGGCTAATACTACAGCTAGAAATTCAGCCTGAAATATGGATAAGTAGTCCGGAATCCTAATTGAGCATGACCAGTTTAGAGCGGGAGCGAAAATGCCAATTCCACATTTTATTTCACACTGTGAGGCGTCTGTTCCAATGACCGTATTTATACCTAAGCTCAATAAATGATCGCGCAGTTGTTCGTTTAATATATTTCGAGAGAGAAAATTTGCATTGTTAGGGTAGATGTCATCACAAATGATTTGTAGACTCTCTGGCACATCCCAAATAGCTGGCGCCTACTGAATACGTATATTTAACGGGCTAATCAGTGCTTCTACAAAGACCACCTGTTGTGTATGAAACCGAGGCCAGTGTATTCCTAAAATAATTCAGGCTGGCAATTGAATGTTTTCCAATCGTCTGATTGGGGATTCGTACATATTTAAATATGTTTGCACCGTCAGCAACCGAAATTTGCAGAATATTGAGGGTAACAGGACTTCTTGATTTAAGACAATATTAGCCACAAATTTCGGCAATCCGCAACACAATCGCAGGGCTTCCCGCACAATCAGTACAAGGGGACGTAATTTATAAGCTGGCGCACCAGAAAAGAGCAGACATCCAAATTCTATAATTAGCCACACGTACATCTTATAAATAATTTGTAGTGGGTCTCTCCGCATCCCCGACCAACTGTTGCATAGCTTGCTTAGCATGCCAAATGCTCTCACTCCGTTTTTAACTATATGGTCACTACGACCAAGCCAACTGAGGGAGCCGTCATAGGCTACACCTAAGTATTTCACCGACTTCACTTGAGACATTGTCTCGAGACGGTAGAATAGCGATATATTAACGGGGTTGTTATGAGCGAAAACCAATGTCGAGCATTTTTTCACATTAAGTGAAAGGCGAATCCATTTTATCAGCAGGTTTCTATGGCGAAAAAATATTTCTGAGTACATAATGTAGAGAGTGAATATCACTGTCCGATGCATAGAAAGCAATATCGTCTTCAACCTCGTCATTAGACGGTTCAACCCCGTCATTAGAAGGGTGGGTACCAGAACTCCTATCCCTAGTTTGTGGCTTGAGATCAACTGTTTAGATCATTGTATGACTAAGACAGGTGCCTTGCATCAAATGAGATAAGTTAATAGATGACTTGCGATACACATTCACCAATGTTCATTGCCAGCCATTCCGCAGCTTTCTTACCTGCCTTTTCCACAGCGTCCTCTGTAGTTGCTGTTAGCGATGCGTCCGAGGTAGGAATTTGCCTTCCAATAACACCCGCGTAACCAAGCGCCCTTTCTTTCACGATGCCTACCACCTCATTCCTGGGACAACGTTGTCTGTCAATTATTTCTACCACCGGCAATTCCGCAGCTCTAACAGAGAAGTTAGAATAATTGGTCACTTCCATCACAGAGGCAGCATCACTCATCTTCGGCACTACAGTCACCTTGATCGTGGGCTTCCCAACATTTCCAACAACGCTTGCATCCTGCACTACTATAGTCGTATCGCCAGCGATTAAGGCACTGTAGCAGACGCGATACAAGAGGTTCAACTCTGAAGACAAGGGGCCACACCTTTAGTTCTTGTGGATAGGAAGTTCCTGCGAATGTTGCAATCACCGATTCTGTTGGGACCATTTTATTGTCTGCCCCTTGACTGCAGCGATAAACAGTTATTACTTCTTCCAGACAATCTCTCTGTCTCTGATGTAGATAGATGAGCATCCACACTTTTGAATATTCCCTTGGTGTATGCGAGGTGAGCAGGTGCAAAAACACTCATCGGCAGTGAAGCGAATGATGAACACTTAAGCAAAACCACGACACAGGTGTGGTCTGGTGATCTGCACACGATACCTCTGCGGCCGAACTGTCTCACTTCTATGATGATCTGGTATGCAGAGTTAGCAGTAAGGAGAGATTTCTGCATAGCCGGGGGGTTGGCCAACCGTATAAAGCCTCCATTGGAAGGAGCCAGAACCAAGGGTATGCTGCTCACGCCATTGCGAGTGAACAAATCCAAGGGTAATTCGTCTGTCAGAATAGATACTGTCGAGGGGGAAAGCCCCTTCCGGGAGGTTTCGTTCACCACACTAGGATGAAGCACGCCCAAGAACAATGGAAAGATCAACCAATAGGCCTAGACAAGCTTAATACCACCAAAACCTGGCCAAGTAACAGGAGCCGCAGAAAGGTCCGAAAAACGTTCGAGGAGCGTCTTTCAACGCGAACGTCATCTGCTTCTTTCTCTTCATCTCCATCGCTAACACTGCTTCGTAGTAATATGTACAGGATGTCTCAGCGAACACTTGCAAAATTTTTTAAAGTTGCCTGTGGTAGATAGCTCAATTCAGTTTATGAGCCGGTCTACTGGAAGCGGCGGACACTACTTGCACAAAAAATTTGAAATTGAAAATTGTGTAATTAACAAGAATTCACTAATTAAATTTTAAGCAATTACATGATGACCCATATTGCAATTCACAAATTCTAGCAGTGGACTTCGCAAGGCGGATCCACTTGGAACGAATTCTAAGGATGACACCAGTTTCGAGATATAAATTCCCGAACTTTGCGGAGAAATGCATTGGCGTTCCAGGTACTTCTGTGCTTCAGTGCATGAAACGACATTTAGTTAAGAAATTCTGTGCGTGCGTGCGTGCGTCGTGTGCGCGCTTGTGTGTATGTCTGGGTGTGTGTGATGTTCTTTTGAATATTTCATTTCCTAACATGAGCGCTTCAGCCCCCTTTTTATTCATCAGGAAATTGATTTACAAAGCGCTTGTATTCAGATAGAGTTCTTGCACCCAAATTTTTCTTCAGAAAAATATTCTAGCCAATATTGATACTGGAAGCATCATTCGCGAAGGCGGCCAATGGAAAAAAAGGCAGTTTACGAATGGCAAGCTAGGTTTGAGAGTATGGCCACCATGTCTTTTTATTCCTACTGAACCGTAAAAGGTGCTCATCAACTTCGTTAATTCTATTAGCGCGACAGCCTGTTTGGGTTAATATATACTGGGAGATGTCAATAAAAAGAAAGGGCGTGGTAACTCGTTGCAGATAACTAATGAATGGCAAGGTACAAAAGCAAAGAAACGATTATAAGGCAATATATCTGCTAAATGAACACTGCTGTTTACAACGTTTCGGCTGCGATTACGCAAGGCTTCGTAAATGAAAGCATTAATCGCTCTCGCAATCGGAACAGATAGGCTCGCTCAGCCGAGCGGGAACCAATTGACTAGTGACATAATAAAGGTCATTTTAATTTACAAAGGAAAAAATGTTTTTTACACAATGAGCGGAATGAAGGATCTGGCCTTTTGAGGCTAGATGATTCAGGGATAAATAACATGTCGCGATTGCCTTGGATTACAAAACAATAGTAAAAAACAACCAATAAACTAAACTAAAATACACAATAATCCCGCACATTTTATCAGCATGCTACTAACAAATGTGTCGTGACAAAAAACACAGTCGAGCTCGAACAGTTTTAGGAGGCACAGATGGTTACACCTTAGTTGCATTGTTGCTCCATTAAGCAGATTTTGAAGCCCCTATTTCGCACTGCTAAAGCTCTTCCCAAATAACTGCCAAAAATGCTGTACCTCTGTGCTGTTTGGGTCCATGTGTAAGGTGACTAACTCACCCAAATATGGCTAGACTTTTCGGTTCCGAATCTCAGCGCCAGAGAGAAATATTCGTCGGTTTCTGTTTTGCCTGCCGAGTAATCTGAGTAGGAAGGATAAGTGGCACTAGATGTCTTGTTATAATAGCGAGGAACTCCTTGTACCAATTCGGTGCTGGCATATGCGGCATCATGCGAAGCTCCTATTGAAAACCTGCAAAATGCACGCGTAAAAATATGTTATATTAGTGCCATGAAACAGGTCATCAAGGTTTCTGGCACAAAAATAATTCGAAGAAAGCAGATACGGGTAGTCCATCTCTTTCTTTTTCTAATTCTGTTATCTTTTGTAAGACCCTTCTCATTGCGCGTGCAGTCCACTGTAAATTGCGCTACGGCGGTGGCCGTACCAGCATCTACACTCTAAGGTATTCACGTGTGTTTCCCCTTGCGAGCGTTAGTCAACGCCACTCAGGCCATCGCGGCGAATGCGGGCCACGCTTCAGACCGATGACTCCACGTAGTAAATGAACATTCATGAGCAGGCACCTGACCAATAAATGCTTGTATGCTACCTGAAGGATCAATGGATCCGGGAGCCTCCCTATAAAATGAACGAGAAGAATTGGGGAGCGGGACTGAGTGGTCCGATTACCAGTATTGAAAACCATATGAAGCCAACTGATGATAAAGCTACCTGGCGTTGTCGCGGCGACGTCGCACTGATGTCGTCGATGCTTGCGTCGTTGTTCTCCTACAGCTACCTTATTTTCAGCGCAACCTCTATTGTGGTAATGTGCTGCGTTTCAGACTTATTTTCACTGTTGTCACGTAACAAGCATGCGACTCACCCTCACGCATAATCTTCGTTGGCACGCCATGCTCCGTAGCCTGCCAGGCTCTGTAGGCAACATTGGTCACCGCACCGCAATAAACACCGACGAGCACAGCTGCTCGGCAGTCAGTCATCGTTCAGCACCACCACGCTACGGAATATCCGCCTAACGGAGGGTGCCTCGAGCCCTCCCTTGTTCACAAACCCGGACGGACCGTGACATTGGCGACGAGTACCCACGGATCGTCCAACGCCGCCACGAGGAGCGAAATACCGCCCCCCGCTGCCGCCATGCCGTTGTACGGAAGGCTCGAGCCGTTCGAGGGAGATGGGTCCGCCTAGACAGTTTACGAGGAACAAGTCCACATGTTCTTCCGGGAAAACGACACACGCGAGGCCAAACAGCGGGACATTTTCCTGGCCCGCTGCTGGACCCGCGTCTTCAGTATCCTGCTTGCCCTTGTCAAACCAGCCACGCCACATGTTAAGACGCTGGGTGGGCTGCTCGCCATACTGCGCTCGCATTTCAACCTCGCACCGTCCACACTAGTGGACCGTTTCCGCTTCAAGAACCGGAGCCGCCGGGAAGGAGCAACCCTCGGGCAGTTCGTAGCTGCGTTACGAGGGTTAGCGAGTGCCTGTGTTTTAGGGGACCAATCGGACTCGCTGCTCCGGGACCATTTCGTCTCCGGCATCAACACCCTCGCCACGCAGACGCGACTGCTGGAGTTTCCCGACATCTCGCTGGACGATGCCGTTAAGGCAGCGCTAGCAATGGAAGCTGCTGCCAAGGATGCCGTCGAGATTGCCCGCGTGACTGGCTCACCGTCGACGGAAGCGGCGGTAACAAGTTGGCGACAAAGGGCAGTACCTGCAGTCGCTGTGGTGGTGCCCACTCCCTCTCACAGTGCCAGTTCTCTCAAGCACAATGCTTCACGTGCGCAAAAACAGGGCACCTGGTATGGGTGTACCGAAGGGGCAAAACGAACAGCAAACAGCAGCAGCAGCCTGGTTCAAGCCCAGATGCCACACAAGCGCGCGGCCAGGGTAGCCGTCGCAAGTGTACGCGGCGAGGGCGTGCGGTAGCAGGCTCAAGTTCTACCACGGCCAGGCTGCACGTCTTGGCCGAGGACACGCCGATTTCCGACATGTAGCACACAGGCTTTGTACCGTCGTCTGTACCGCCGTACATGCTGACCGTCGAAATCGCCGGGCACCCCATTTCCATGGAGCTGGGAACAGGGACCAGCGTGTCTGTCATGGCTGGGAAACGGTTCAAGCGTACCTTCCCCGGCGTGTTCGTCGAAGCTTCGGGCGGGATGCTATGCAGCTACTCCGGGCCGCTCTCCCAGTTCCAGGGTCGGGCACAGGTCAGCGTTCGTTTGGTGAGAGGAAGGCAACCCTTCCCCTTTACTGAACCAAGGTGTCGTCGCCGACGCTGTTGGGCCGAAACTGAATTCATGCACTGGGCGTTCGTCTGCCAGAGTGCCATGAAGCCAGCCTGCATGTGGTGAAAGACGTCCCGAGCCTCATGACCGAGTTCAAATGCCTGTTCCAGTCAGGGGTGGGCGCATTCGCCGGATGACAGCTGGCATTTATGTACCTTATTGAGCCCGGCCACTTTTTTCAAGCCTCGCCCACTGCCGTTCGCCCTGAAGGACGGGTTCACCCAGTAGCTGCAACGGTTACAGCCAGAGGGCATCCTGGTGCCCGTTAAGACATCTGAATGGGCCGCTCCCATCGTGCAAGTCCTCAAGCGAGACGGCAGTGTCAGGATTTGCGGAGACTTCAACGTTACGATCAACCCCGTTGCTACCGTCGAAAAGTACCCGTTGCCCCAGATTGAAGATCTCTGGTCAGCGTTGTCCGGTGGACAGAAGTTCACCAAGCTCAACCTCAGAGAGGCTTACCAGCAGCTGGTGCTCCAGGCTGCCTGCCGGAAGTATGTCACACTATCGACAACTTTGGGGCTCTTCCAGTACATGCGCTTACCGTTTGGCGTGGCCTCAGCCCCGGCCATATTTCAGAGGGAAATGGACAACCTCTTCAGGAGCATGAGGCACGTGGCGGTGTACTTGGATCACATCCTGGTTACTTGCAGCGACGACGGGGACCACCTGCAGAACCTGCACAACATCCTGCCACGACTGCAGGACGCCGGCCTCAAGCTCCAGCTGGAAAAGTGCATTTTCCTGGCCCCCAGTGTTGAGTACTTGGGACATATCATTCCCGAGGCTGACCTAGCCCCGGCTCCCTGCAAAGTTGATGCTGTGCTCAAGGCGCCTAAGCCCCAGAACATGGAGCTTCAGAGCTACCACGGCCTCATCAACTTCTACAGGAGCTTCCTGCCGAACCTGTCGAAGCATCTACAGCCACTCCATCTTCTGCTTCGAGATTTTCAGCAATAGTTCTGGAAGAAGGAGCAGGACCGTGACCTCCAGCGCAGCAAGGAACTAATCATTTAGGCTCCAGTGCTGGTAAACTTCAATCCTGCCAAGCCTCTCATCCTGAGCGTAGATGCGTCGCCATACGGCGTGCGAGCCGTCCTGTCACACCGGGACAGGATGGCTATGAACGCCCTGTGTCGTTTGCTTCTCAACGGCTTCATGCTCCAGAGAAACGCTACAGCCAGCTGTACAAGGAAAGTTTGGCCCTCATGTTCGGTGTCGAACGCTTCCACTAGTATCAGTAGGGCCTGAAGCTCGAGGCAGTCCCGGACCACAAGCCGCTGTTGGGACTACTGGGACCTGACAAGGAAGTCCCTGCGCAGGCATCACCTCGAGTGGTAGGCTGGGCCTTGAGGCTGGCCTGATGACTGATGCCTGGTGCATGATGATGTTGCAGAACTTGCTGAAGTGTTCATTCCGGAGCATGCGTACCCGGAGGTGCTCTCAAGATCTGCGGTATCTCAAGTGACCAGCCGGTACCCAGTCCTGCCTCAGGTGGTCAAGGTGGTGTTCCGTGGGGCGGAATTATTTCAGCAGGCCTATAGTCACAAGGCCGCTGAGCTGAGCTTGTAGCAGAGCTCAGCTACACAACCGGACCGGAGACATTGTGATTCCACATTGTCTCCGGTCCAGGCTCCTGCAGTTGCTGCACGCGGGTCATCCTGGCATGGAAAAGACCAAGATAGTTGCCCGGTCCTATGTTTGGTGGCCTGGCCTGCACCAGGACATTGCTGACAGAGTGCAAAGCTGCCAAATCTGCCAGGGGCATCAGCGGGCCTCACGTCATGTGCAAATCACCCCCTGGCCGTTCCCACAGAGACCCTGGTCCCGCCTACATGTAGATATTGGGGAGCCCTTCAAGGGCCATTACTTCCTGGTAGTAGTGGACGCCTTTTCGAAGTGGGTGGAGGATTTACCTGTCACCACTCCATCAGTAGGCGTGACCATTGCAGCGCTAAGGCAGGTCTTCGCTGCCCAGGGGTTGCCGGACGTCATCGTGTCTGACAATGGTCCTGTTTCGCCAACACAGAGTATCTGACCTGGCTGACGAAGAACGGAATCCACCGGGTGATGGTTCCGCCGTACCACCCTGCTTCAAATGGTGCAGCCGAGTGGGTGGTGCAAACCATCAAGGACAAGCTCAAGAAGAGGCAGATTGGGGATTTTCGGACTCAAATTGTCCGGATACTGCTTCAGTACCGGACCACGCCCCACGATGTGACTGGCCCTGCCCCCTGTGAGCTCCTGCTGGGTCGGATGGCCAAGAAACCTTTGGAAGTCTTGCATGCGGACCTCCGATCCACAGTGCTCCTGAAGCAGCTGAAGCAGAAGCTGGCTGCTGACAAAGGGTGCCGTCCCGGGCCTTTGCCGGAGTCGGGAGCTCCAGTTTTCACCAAAAACTTTCGTCTTGGCCCACCCTGGTCCGCCCTGCAGGTAGTGTCTCCTGCCAGCGCTTCATCGCTGCTCGTCCGCATGCCAGATGGGGCCACGTGGCACAGACACGCCGAGCATGTTAGGCCTCGCCTCGGGACCTGACCAGCACCCTTGACTGCCACTTCAGAGTTTCAACCCGCAGGAAGACTAGAGGCAACACCAGTCGCGTTCAGCGGAGCACCACCAACCTCAGAGGCGGCAAGCGTTGCCGGTGGTGAGGTGCCTGTTGGGCTGGTGTCGCGCCCGTCACCACTCACAAGGCCGACCACTGCAGACCCTCCGGATGGAGCGAGGCTATCTGAAGCAGCACCCGGTGTTGCCACACCCGACCTGTCAACACCAGTGTCCAGGCGGAGTACTCGACGGCGGAGGCCAGCGGACGGTTACTCGCCTGGGTAGCAGGCACCCTCGACCCGGCTAGGATGGCTCCAGAGCCTTATGCTGCGAACTCGGACGTTTATTTTAGGTTACAAACCAAACGGGGGTAAGGGGGTGTAACAACAATGCGATGCCCCCTCGTGCATAACCTTCGTTGGCATGCCAGGCTCGGTAGGCAACATTGGTAACCGCACCGCAATAACCCCCGAGAAGTACAGCTGCCTGGATGTCAGTCTTCGTTCAGCACCACCACGCTGCGGAGCGTCCGTTTAACGGAGGGTGCCTCGAGCCCTCCTTTGTTCACGAACCCGGACGGATCGTGGCAGTCATCAAGGTTTGTGGCGCAAAAAATAAATGGAAGAATGCAGAGCTGGGCAGTCCATCTCTTTCTTCTTCTTGACCGCTTTTGTGTATTTTGATCTCTTTTGTGATACCGTTCGCCTTGCACGTGCAGTCCACTGTAAATTGTAATACTGAGGTCGCTGTTCGAGCATCTACACTTTAAGGTATTGTGTGTTTAACCTTGGGAGCGTTAGCCAACGCCACTCAGACCATCGCGGCGAATGTGGACCACGCTTCAGACAGATGACCCCACGTAGCAAGTGAAGATTCATGAGCAGGCGCCTGACGAATAAATCCTTGTATGCTGCCTGAACGATCAAACCTGCTGGATCCGGGACACTCGCTATAACATGAACGAGAAGAATTTGGGAGGGGCACTCAGTGGTCCGATTACCGTTATTGAAAACCATACGAAGCCAACAGATGATGAAGCTAGATGACATTGTCGTGGCGATGTCGCACTGATGTCGTCGATGCTTCCGGTGTTGTTCTCCTACAGCTACCTTAATTTCGGCGCATCCTCTAGTGTGGGTATGTGCTGCGTTTGAGATTGGTCTTCACTGTTGTCCCGTATGCCTTCTTAGCAGAGTCGTCGTTGTTCTCGCGAGCAAGACAACGAAGCATGGCACTTACACGAATCACCATCTTGGCCATAAAAGACCCAGTTTCACCCGAAAGGCGAAGTACCAATTGTGATAGCGTATTATTAGATAGCTATAAGAAGTAAGGATAGTAGATTTATCAGCCGCATAAACTTGTAAACATTTGCTTACTCAGTTAACAGTGATCAAATGTTTAACAGGCGACTGAGCGAAGACGCAGAAAGAAACAGACACAGAGAGACAGCGCTGTCTCTGTGTGTCTGTTTCTTCGTACGTCTTCGATCAGTCGCGCTTGCACATTCCATCATGGATTCAAACCAAATAGCCTGCCAACGTCTTTTAGCTAAATTAATAAGCACGGTGTCACGCACGCACGGGTGAGTTCCCGCGCTTGATGAGCCCGGAAACTCCCTGTCAAACTGCTGGTTTGATGAATCGCGGCGACAGCAACGATCGGATTGATATTGCTGCGTCTCTTGCTTATCGCGAACGAAACGTAGGAACCACTGCGCCTCCGAAGCTACCGCCACTACGCACCCTCCGCAAGCATTGCAGATTACTTTCAAGATGAGCCCAGCGCGGGCGCGCACATTGCCCAGGTCGCTTTGTAGATACGGCGCATGCACGGACGCACCGTAAGCAGCGAAAGACGTAGAAAATTCCCCTCTCCCGCTTCTCACCCCCGTGCCTCGCGCGCGCCAGGGGTGGCGCGCTTCCGGCCTGCCTTCCTCGCTCGCCCACGCTAGAATAAGCGGCCGTTTCCCGCGCAGGATTTCACTCGCATATGCAGCATACGGCCCCCAGCGACAATATTATGGCCTTTAGATTTTATGCGAAACCTCACGGCGACGCCAACAACAACGAGAAAAATGCGCTTGTTGTGTCCATGTAATCGCTATCGCAATAAAAAGTTCTATGCTGTGCAAAAATAAGTGGCAGCTTCCCCGAAAACCGAAGCGTCGATTGCGATATCAAATTAGGGGAATATCATGTAATATGAAGTAAGCTTAGCAGATTTATTGGCCGTATATCGTTCTAAACATACTCATCCTAAACATATAACAAGGACGGTGTCACGCGGGCACAACATTTCAGTTGATTACCGCGGAAATTGCTGTCGAAAGGCTGAAGTGAAAAGCGCTGCAGCCGCAGGGAGCGAATTTGCGTTCGTGTTGCACGAATATGGCTACGCATGGCGTTCGCCAAGTCTTTCGCTTTCTGAATCGGATGGGCCGACGACGCCTTGTGCGATGACTGTGGTAACAAGGAGACTCTTCAGCACCTTCTCTGTGACTGTCCTCGCTATAATTTACAGACACGATCGCTCGCAGCCGCGATAGCGCGCTTTGACCAAAGGCCTCGAACAGAGGAACTTATTTTAAAATGCCGTCATCACAAGCCATCGCAGCAGAGGGTGACGAGGGCACTGTTGCAGTTTTTGAGGGCAACAGAGTTGGACAAGTGGCTGTAGCCTGAACAGATGTTTATAGTGCTGCAGGTGTTACTGTGCTGTACGATGGCTGTATGCGGTGACAGTGACCGACTGTGATTGCGTGTCTAAGTGCCTTTCTTTCTTTATCTCTACTTTGTAATCAATTACCCTCACCCTCCCCTTTTTCCCCAGCATAGTGAAGCAAACCTCTCTCCTCTGGTTAACCTCCCTGCCTTTCCCTTTCCTATGTCTCTCTCTCTCGCATCAACTAAAACTAAGCTTCGAAAACACAGCGCGCGGCGGACTCTGTCCCCGTCGCAGATGCTTTCAAAATAAAGCGGCGCATGCATGCACCCGCGGCTGCCCAGAGTAGAAGCGCCCCCCACCCTCCCCTGCCTGGGGGACTTGCGCGCTACGAAATACGGCACGTTTCCTGCCGGCCTTCGTTCTGTGAGTACGCGAGAGGCAGCCACGATCGCCAGATCATCCTCGTACGTGAAGGGAAACTTGGCCGGCTTCGTGGTAATGCATGTTTCGAAAAGTAACAGCGCTACGCATACAAGGACACAGGCCAACATTATACTGGCACTGACTGACGACTGAAAGTTATTTCCACTATCACTGTTTATTTATACTGGCAGTGGTTGCCACTGTCATGTGGGAAAGCTTATGTGGGCCACACCGGTCACTGCGTGAACATTGGAATAAAGGAGTACTTATCATTAAATGGTACGGGCACTTTGCACTTGCCTTTGCATATTAGAGTGTGTGGGTGGCGACCGATAGGGGATGAAACTGTTGGTTACTTCCGGCACAAGGATCCAACCACAAGGAAGCTTATGGAGGCCATTCATATCGATAGGGAAGGGAATGTGTGTTAGTAAACCGTCTGTCGCACTAGGAATAAAGACAAGATATCGACAAGAATGTCTATCGCGTAAGATTGTTAAGTTGGATAGGGATGCCTTTTTTTTCCTCTATTTGTTCTTTTTTTGTTATGAGGCACTGTTTTATGCGACCTAACGACCCCTGGTGAATTCCAAGTCTGGCTCGACCCATCACCAGGATGGCTACTGCTGTGCATGTGCAGTCGAATTAGTAAATATAGATGTGACTTTCACCTAAATAAACTTCAGTTGTGAGTCAGCGTCAATGCCGTGTTCTTCTTTGCCTGTGTTTTTGTTTGTCTAGTGGTCTTACTTTTCAAAACATGAGTCACTCTCGTACGCTTTCACTGGCACATTCAGCATACGGCGCGCGGCGACGATTTTATCGCCCGAGTATTTTATACGTACTCTTACTGCAATTCCGACGGCAGAAATGCGCCTGAAATGTCAATTTAGTTGCGATCGCGATAGTAATAAAATCTCTGACCTCTTCAGCATTCCCCATACTGGCCTCCGAAGCACATGCACCAACGCTACTGCTGTCGGAGGCTGTGTGCAACGCAAACCTTTGCACTACAAGTCCCCAACTCTGGCTATGCGAATAACATGATGATTACCATGCTTGACTCCCAAATGTTCCCGACTTCAATTGTATGACACCGAATCCTAGAGGAGCGAACTGTGAAATGGGTTCGTTCTTTCTGACGTTGTGCCGAGGGCGCCACCCTTTATGAGCGATAGTTGTCAAAGTGAAGGGGGCACAAGCTCCAACACTGGAAAAGCAAGCACCTCTGTTCGGCATGATTTGGTATGAGGGATCACGTGGACAGAGTGGCCACGTCGGCTGCTTCAGAAGAACACAAGCGAGCTGAAAGCGAAATCATAAGCTCCCACCTACAGCGCGGTTCTGATTAAGTGGTAAAGTTTCCCAGCTGGGGTGTTTTGCCAACAGCGCTAGAAAGCCCTATATTAGGTAACGATGCGACCTCGACCGCGTGATGGGGGTCTTCACCGCAAGAAACAGGAAACTACGACAAATAAGGCCGTCGTGATAATGAAAAAAAATTGAAAGGATTGTATTCACTTCATTCGTACATGGTGACGACTGTTATCCGAGTCTCGAGCAGTTCTGTTTAATGCCAGGTTCAGTACGGCCTTCAATAAGACCTTGCGTTCTGTGGTCGTCGCTATCTTTTTCGGCAGCCTAGTGCTTTCTTTAGGTCCTGCTGTCGAGCTCCTGACCTTCGTGTTTTCTTTCCTTCGTCCTTCCCTTTGTGTCAGCTCGGGGAATAAAAGATTGACGCTTTTTCGGAGAAGAGGGCAATTATGTCGACATGGAGACGCCCGCTTGAACGCTTCTCACGCTTGACAGGTCAATCATGCGTAGGCTAACACAGCCTCAATTACCCCTTGCGGGCTTGTGGTTGCTGACGTCCTCCCGGGGAGCCTGCGGAAGCATTAGTGCATTCGTCAGGCTCTGTCGTCTTCGGCCTAACGCCCTTCGGTTTGTCTTGTCTTCGTCCATCTCTTTCTTTTAATTCGTGGAATAAAAGAGGTGACGCTGTTTCTGAGAAGAAGGCACTTTTATTGACACGGGACGCCTACTTGAACGCTTCTCACATTTAAGAGGTTGATGTCCAGGCTTACCACAACAGCCTTTCCTGGGACGAGGCAAACCATGTTGCCATGGGAACGTACGCCTGAATGGCTCACAAATACGACGGCTCATTTATAAGAGCCCGCCTACCGCCACAAGGGGTCTCAAAGGGGCTGCAGTATCCAAGCACCTCGAACAGACCGGTAGACCTCGTGCCTCTGCTTTGTTTCACCGACCGTTCCAGCGCCTGCCTGGTGACAGCTTCTGGAAATAAACCACTCCAAGGCCACGGCGCAACAAACCGTGAGAATCCAGCCAACCACGAGAAGTGCCAAGTTCACACGTTCTTCACATAAACACTATCAGAATCGTACCTACAGGTCTTGTTCCATATTTCTGAAAACTACCACCGGAGAAAACCAGAATTCAGTAAGCATTGCAAGTAGCCTGATGCCTAATATTTTTGTGTTTCCTTTGTTGAGTAAGCCACCGTTGTCGAGAGATTGATTGAAACCCGGCAATAACGGCGTTACTTATAAATTCACAACGAAAAAACAAAACGCCTTTGAAGAAAAGCAAAGAACGAAACGGAGCCTTTTTACAACAAACACGAAACTTATGGATGCGCCTATTTCGACAAGTATTACTTCTTAATGCGTGCTCGATTGGATCGCTGTCTGAAGGCCTTCGGGCCACGCCGAATTCAAGGGCCCCAGGCATACGATGCAGCTCCCTCTGTCGTCATATGCGTCATTGTTTGCTCGCGGCTTCTTGTCTCGTCCCTGAAGAGGAGGCCGTAAACATGGGAGAATTGCCAGCCTCCTTTTCCCCTCACTCTCGTGGCGCATTCTACTGCAGTGACAGTCTGACTGGTCCTGTACGGTCTCGCATACCGCAGCCCGGTTGAACCTTTAAGCCGCACCCTTACTCGAAGAGACGCGTTCTGATTTGTTGCTAGGTGATGCGTTCGTTTTTTCACCCACCACAACGATCCCATTGAAGTTCTGCGTGATGGCGTTTTCCCTTCTTTTATGGGCTGGGCTGTGGCGGCGTTCTCTATTCTTCGTTGAGCGGAATGATTGGCTTGCTTGATCTTGTGCTGTCTAACCAATTTTCGTCATGCCAGGCGGTCGCCTCATGCGACTCCAGAGTTCCCTAGCGTAGGGTTTCTGTCCTGCTTAACAGCCCGGGCATTCTACTGTCCTATTCACGATTCCTGAAAGTCGCCCAAGTGTGGAGATACGCGAGAGTTTTTCAGCGCCTCCTTGAACCTTTTGGGGCTGTTTAAATTGGTCTCGTCTCTGAAAGAAACGTCCTTCAGAGGAAACGTCTGCTAGCTCTCGCTGCCGTAGTGTCACTGACCCGGATACCTCCTCGCTGGCGCTTTTTTCACTGATTTCACAAGCTATGTGTTGTGCTTCCTGAGTGTCTCTATCAGGAGGAATATTTTTGGCTGTGATTTATCTCCGCCGGGGTTTCTTCAGCCTTAGAACGCGTGAGAGCTCGGACCGTATGGTTGTTAAAACTCAGGCCCCTTTTTTTAACCCCATTTCCGAGCGATTTGAAAATAAGTAGTAATAGCGTTTCGACAGATTTGTCGATACTGCTGCTTCAGTCGGCGCAATAGTCCAAACGGCCTTTCAGTCTTCACTTTGGCTATGGTCAAGCCAACGCTATTCTACTTTTTCAGAAACTTGGGTTAGTGAGTATTCGGCAATGTGTGCGTATGTGCCGCTCTTCAACGAATATATTTCTTGCCAAGATGGTTTACACTGCACGATGCGTAACTGTATTTGCACCACTGTTCGAAGATACTCTTTGACTCTGGCTTGAAGCACAGATTATGTGCCACTCGGTCTGTGCTGGTATTCTATGTACGTTTTTGGTGCCAACTTGGGTCACTGGGTATTTACTACTAGATGTGTGCTGCTCTTCTATAGATTTAGTTGGCTCGGATTTGGATAACCATGTAAACACCACTTTGTAATGATGAAAAAGATCCCTTAAATTTCTCCTATGCCGAGTGGAATCAAACCCAGGTCACAAGAGATCCTGAAGCACAGCAACCCAATGCATGAGCGGGCTGCGCTGCTCACACATGTACTGCGTATGCGGTGATTTTCAAAGAACGCCTTTCACGCCAATGCTTCATCGAGCTGCGCGATGAATGCATTTGGTGTGTGCCGCTCGTCAATGTGCCACTCGCGAACTTGCGTCACTGAGTACGTGGCACTTAGCGTGAGGCAAGCGTTGGAACGATTCTCGGTGTTCGCAGGCACCGCGCTGCGCCACGCTCCTAGTCTCAGAGGCCACGCTTGGAGCTATCGGCAGTGCCACTAGATGGCGCCGCGTGTCCTGAAAGAAGAAGCGCGAGAGCGGAGCCCCGTTACAGAGTCACGCGTTGCTCAGCGTATGCACACACGGCACGCGATGAACTTCGGAGGACAGACTCAGGCTTTGCGGTGGCGGCGCTAGATGGCACTGGGTATTATTAGGCAAGCGCGACAGTAGACTCCCGCTGCCCAGTACCATTGCCTGATACATAACCCATTTCGACGATGGCAATGCCTTGCGTTAATATATTGATTCAATGAAAACGCATTCATGTCGACAATCAAAGTTAGGTAGCCTCTGCTGTTTTTTGCGAATAATAATTAGCTTAATATACAGAATTAAATCAATAAACTTTTATTGCTTGCACGATTACGGAATACTGAATGTCAAATTCTGCATCGCTTTAGAAAACAACATTTTCAACAGTTTCCAGCTCGATACATTTTCTACGCTTGTTTTTTCCTGGAATTCGAAGTTTTTGCTGAAAACGTAAAAAAGTCCGGCCCCAATACAATTGGTTCCACTTGTATTGCAGGCACCGCATAGTACCACTGATCTGATACCACGTGGGACACCAGTACTTCCGCCAGATCTACTTTCGGGATCGTCGAACATTTTTAGGCTGCACAATTTCCGTGATCAGCCAAATCAGTGGGCTAGAAACACAAGGGATACGGTGAAGTGGGAAGAAAAAAGTAAAACTATCCTTAAAAAGCACATAGACTGCATATTCAATTGGCTTGTACGTAGCCATTCAGAATACTCACCCCTACGCGAATCTGTTCTCTAAGGAACAACGCAGTGAAACTCCAAAGAAAGCATCAAATCCAGAAACTTTTAACTGCAACATGCCCGCTGTCGTTGCTTAGTGGTTATGGCGCTGGGCTACTAAGCAGGAGTTCGTGGGATCGAGTCCGTGCCACGGCGGCCGCATTTTGGGAGCGAAATGCGAAAACACTCCTGTACTTACCTAAAAGTGCACCTTAAAGAAACCCAGGAGGCCCAAATTTTCGAAGTCCTCCAATACAGCTTGCCTCATAATAAGATCGTGATTCTGGCGCTTAAAACACCATAATTTAATTTCTTATCTGCTAGAGATAAATGCCTTCAAGTGCATAATTGCATAATTAACGAGAAGCTTTCTGTGGCTTCTGTCCCTGCGTTTGGCCCATTTGCTCAATGGTGTTCTGCAAACTAAAGCGGACTGATCCTGGAAACAGTGTAATACGTGTAGCCTGAGTCGCCTGGGTCTTTATGTGTTTCATAACATCTAACTAACCACTTAATGAAAGCTTGACGTAAGACAGACATCAGCAGGGGGCATAAAATCTGCATATATGCATCCCTGTCGTTTGTAGGGTGGTACAATTTTTTTTTATTTTTTTATTTATCAATAGTGTAGGTCTTCTGCAGACCCATAGAGGGAGGGGGCTTACATTATCATAGGCATGTAATAAGATTCAACAAGTTCCCAAAAAGACAACCGGAAAACTTGAGGTAGATCAGAATACTTTTCAACAAGTGCATCAATAATATATCACCTACATGGTTACGCTACGCGTACATGAGAACTAAAAATCTAGCATCAAATATCGTATGCTATACATGAAAAAATGTACAGCCGAAAACAATACCACATACGAGATACGTTCTGCCGTTTTACAACAGGAAAAGTAGTTATACAGGGTCCATTAGCTGCTCCACTAGAGAACAAAACTTATCTAAATTTGACTATTTACAGCTTCGCTTGGTAGCGCATTGCAAGCGTTCGCAGCGCGAGGGAAGTAGGAAATCTTAAACGTATTGCAATGCGTAATAAATGACCGGAAGCATTTATCGTGGTTTGTCCTACTAGACCGACGGCCAGGCAGATTAATTTAGTCATCGTTTCTGATTTTGATGTGTCCGTTAAAGAGGAAATGAAAAAACTTCATAGATATTCAAACTTTCTTAACAACAAATCAAATTGTCACTTCTCGATTCAGTACTTCTATATAATAGTCCCTATTCGTCAATAATAACTTCTTTAATAGTTCTTGAAGTCTCCAACCGTGCAGTAGGGTTCTGCCCGTTGGTCATGCTAGACACATAGGATTAGTAGAAGTCACATAGTGTAACATGCTACATGCGCGCAGGCTGCCAGAGTTTTGCACCTAACAGCGATCATTCGAAGTCGCCCAAGAACCTTGATGTTTCGAATAAACGCCTTGTTCGTTCCTTATTTGGCATTTGTACTTTATAAACTACTGCTACCGTATTGAAGTGGTCAGTAGCCTGACATGCGACTCCTGCAGGTTCGAAGAAACTATCCAGAAAGAGAATGCTTATTACGTTCATTTAAAGGTTACAAGGCAGGACAAAAACGCATCGACAGGGGTCTCATAGTCAGCGACTGCAAAGAGACACGAGCACATGTGTGTCACTGCTTGCTACGGCATCCAGCACCTCCGCTCTCTGAACAACTTTAAACCGCCTGGATTCTGGTCGACCTCCCTGGCTTGTTTTCCCTCTCTTAATGAACAACACTTACTAACCTGCAGAATATTAATAGAAAGTGGTTAATGTGAGTGTACTAGGATGTGAACACAGTTGCTGAGAACGGCTATTCGTTTAGCAGAAAACTATTCGAAAAGCACTCGGTATTCGATTCGATTCTGTTCTCGCACTGTTCGATTCGTATTCGATTCAGTCTCAAGGAACTGCTCGCACACTCCCTATCTGCTCCCAATGCACAAACCCTTAAGCAAAACACATTGAGACAGGTCACGTTTGAGCGGCCATTGAGTGCGAGCGATGAGCTAGCCAAAGCCGGAGTATTCGTTGATAGGCACTTTGTGACATCTGTGTTAATGAATGAGACGAAAGCGGCGCCTTTACTCACCTGTCCTCTATAGTTAGAGTGATTGCAAATGTGCGAAAGCTGAAACCATCAAATCCTTTCACTTTGGTTTCGGTGATGGTCTCTCTCCTCCCCATCTGTAATGGGAGGCGAAATTGTAAGTGCTCGAACGTAAATCAGAGAGGTTCCGAATTCAACATATCGATAACCTGTTTATTGGTCATTCATAGTTTCTACGCATGAACTGCTGCTTTACCATCTAGTAGTATTAGGGAAGTCGTGTGAAATTTTACAGCTCAACAGTGACGTTTGGCAGGCGATCTTTGGGTCGATAGTATAAACAATCAAATAACGCTAGTGCTTATCAAATAAGAACGCCGAATGGCAACGCTAATACAGCTGAGCAAACTGCATTTGAAAGAAAGTACAGTCTTGGTAAAAAAAAAATGGAGGACGCTTAAGCTTCGTCTTCAAGAGTGCCACGCGATAGCGTTATTAGCGTTGAGTCACACAACGACACGCGGTGAGCGCCGAACAACGCAGCGTTCGGCGCGGCAACGACACGTGCGCGTCAGCAAGCTGGAGAGAGAGAGGAGATTCTAGATGATGGGGAGGAAAGGTTGGGGTAAAGTGCAGCAAGCTGGACGAACTAAAGAACTCGGTGTCTCGGAGAGAGAAACGATTTACGCAAGCCAAACGTCGTGATCGGCACGGATAGCCGGGCCGCGGCGCGCCATGAAGGCGGACGCGATCATTGGGCTTACGCCTCGATGGGATCGTCCTCTATCTCGCTTGGGAATACCACGAAGACGCATGACTCCTCGCCAGCAGCACGTCAGACATCGCAGGGGACGCTTTCCCAGCGGACACGCTACGGCGCAGCGATCACGTCAGAGGCGTCCCGCATCGGACGCTGCACCTTGGAATCGCGCTGTGAGCTGAGAGGAGCCGCGTCGCCTGAACACGAGGGTTTCGAGTGACGCACGCTGCAAGTTCGAAGGGAAGAGAGCGAGAAAACTTGTTAAACGCAAGGGTATTGGGGCATCCTCGCCCCGGTCCCCGCACGGCCGCAGTGCGCTCAAACTAGACAAAGGCGAGATGGATGGATCGATGGATGGATGGATGGATGGATGAGTGGGTGGATGGATGGATGGATGGATGGATGGATGGACGGACGGACGGACGGACGGACGGACGGACGGACGGACGGACGGACGGATGGATGGATGGATGGACGGATGGATGGATGGATGGACGGATGGATGGATGGATGGATGGATGGATGGATGGATGGATGGATGGATGGACGGATGGATGGAGGGATGGATGGATGGATGGACGGACGGATGGATGGACGGACGGATGGACGGACGGACGGACGGATGGACGGACGGATGGACGGATGGACGGACGGATGGACGGATGGATGGATGGATGGATGGATGGACGGATGGATGGATGGATGGATGGATGGATGTTATGAGCGTCCCCTTTGGAACGGGGCGGTGGCTTGTGCCACCAAGCTCTTGCTATTATACTGCCTAATGTCCTACCTAGGTTAACCAATCAAAAAGAAAAAAAAAAACTCCATGAACTACCACACCCAAATTTTGTGATCCCCTATTGCGAACTGTGCTTTTGTACGTCTCCGTCTTTTGTCGTTTCCCTGCTTTTCTTCAACCAATCCTCCAATCGCATCTTGCCTCTTGTTATTTCCTATTGCCTATTGCGCCTCTTGCCTATTGCGGACATGCTTGCTTTACCACTGCTCCCGCTGAACCCGAGGGCTTAGTAGGCCAGTGGTGCCTAAATCGACCGCTGGGTAGAAGTCTTCACATTCTAATAAAACATGCTCCATAGTTTCCCTAGCTTTACCGCAGCAAGTACATGCTTCTTCTTCATTCTTATATCTCGCTTTATAGGTGCGTGTTCTAAGGCATCCTGATCTCGCTTCGAAAAGTAATGAGCTCCCCTTATAGTTATCATAAATGGTTTCTTTCCTGATTTCGTTTCTTCCTCTTAAGTAGTTACTCATGGCAGGTTTCTTTTCCATTGCCGCCACCCATGAGATTATTTCAGCCTTTCTTACTTTCCGCTTGACCTTCTTTGTTGCTGTGTGGCTCACCCTACAGGCCGCATACTTGCTGGTAAGCTTTCTAGTTCTTTTTCTTCACTGTGACTCAATGTTTTTCCTCTAGAGATACCTGAACACTCACTCAGCCCAATTACTTTCTTCCATATTCGTCAGCCGTTCTTCATACTCAATTTTGCTGCGTACTTCCCTCACTTTAAAACTATTCCAGCCCATATCACCCTGCACATCTTCATTTGTAGTCTTCCCGTGAGCACCCTATGCGAGGTGACCCAGTAACTGGTTCCCGTCGAGTCCTGATCGTACCCCTGAAATAAAGCAAACAACCGCATTTCCAAAAGCAAGTCCTGGAACCATTGCACCTTTCCACATACATCGGAGTACCTCGTACCTATTGTTCCCCATAGCGCTCTGTGCTTCATTATGGCTGAATTTCTCTTCCCCTTTGCTGTTATTGTGTTTTCCTGTGTTTCCACGTATCTATTGCCTTCGTTTATCCATATACCAAGGTATTTATATTCTGTTACCCGCGGTATTTCCTGGCCCTGTATCTCCACTGTCCGTTCACTGTTTTCATTAAATATCATAAGACCTGATTTTCTAACACTAAATTTCAAACCTAAATTATTGCCTTCCTGTCCTTAGATATTAGCCAGACGTCGCAAATCACTTTGCTTGCTAGCTAGCAACACAATGTCGTCCGCATAAAATAAACTTGGGAGATGCTGCTTTACTACTGTACCCGCCTGTTTGTATGAGAGATTGAACCCGATAATACTTCCTTCTAGCGCCGTCTCCATCCTCACCATGTACATCATAAACAGCAGTGGGGATAAAGGGCACCCTGGTTCAGTCCCTTGTTGACAAGAACTTTCTCCTCGCCCCTTATCCCTTCCCATTCAATGCAAACGGTTTTTTCTAGATAAATATATCTCAAAAGCTGTAGACGATCGTCACCTAAGCCTTTCCCTTCCAGAATATCCCACAAGATGTTGTGGTCTACGTTGTCATAGGCTCCTGTAATGTCTAAGAAGGCCACATACAATGGTCTATTTTCTGCCTTTAATATTGCAATACACTGAGTAAGAACAAACAAGTTATCTTCCAAACGCCTGCTTATTCTGAAGCCTTTCTGAAGCTCTCCCAAAATGCCATTTTTCTCGGCCCATGCTGGAAGCTTTAATTTCATTGCCTGCATTGCTAGCCTGTATATTACCAACGTAATAGTCAACAGACTATAAGAGTGAATTCTGTCTTTCTCCCCCTCACCTTTCAAAATTAAATTCATTCTACTATGTCGCCAACTGTCTGCTATTCGTCTATCTTTTAAAGTTTTTTCCACTGCTTTCACCAGAGCTTCCTTACTTTTTGGTCCTAGTTCATTGATCAGCCTAACGGGAACCTCCTCTAGCCCTGTGGCTGTGCGCGTAGGAATTTTCCGCTTTCTTCCAGTTGAAATTTGTCAGCACCAGCTCCTTTTCCACTTGGGTCTCTTTCATGCTCTTTTTTTTTTTTCTTCAAATACAACCTCGTCATATCCTTGGAAAGATTCGGCTGTTATTCTTCGGATATAATTTATTGCCGCTTCTCCTTCCAGTCTGTTTTCATCTTCGTCTAGGATATGTTGTTCCATTGTTGTTGACTTCCTGCCTAATAATTTTATGTGGTTCTAAAATATTCTAGGTGCGGCCTTCTTTTTCTAACGTATTTCTGACAACCAACGTTCACTTTCACCTTTTAATTTTGCTTACACCAGTATTTGAACCATAGACTTTTTCTCCCGGTATATTTCCCATTTACTGGTCTCTTCATCTTGTGGCTGTTGCGCCTTCTTTGCCTGCCTGTACTCTCTAGATGCTTTCTGTCGTTCGGCGATCGCTACTCGTATCTCCCTGTTCCACCAGCTTTGCGGTTTCTTTCTTCCTTTCAAACGAAAATGTTGTTTCTCTTTCCATATTGCTGTCGTTATTACACTTAGAAGCTCACCACAATTCCATTCTTTACTTGGCCATTTGCCATGTTCTTCCTCGACTCTAGTGACTATGTTTGCTATTTGTTCAACGTTCAAATTTGCACTGGCCATTTTGCACTCCTTCCTCTCTTTCCCAACGCCATATCCCACTTTCAAAATGATGCGTTTATGGTGGATCGCTATGCTGCTATTGCCCTTCTTCATCAATGACCATTTCTCTCAACTTATCATGAATTCCTTCTGTCATCAGACAGTAATCAATGGTCGATTGCCGGTTTCCCATTTCCCACGTGATCTGCCCTTCACACATGGGCCCTGTGTTCACGATAACGAGGTTATGTTGCTCACAAAGGTCTACCATTGACTTCGCGTTGTTGTTGGTATAGCCATCTAAATCCTGTATGTGGGCATTCATGTCACCTAATAGGACAGTTTCAGCACCATTCCCAAAACCCTTAATATCAGTGCTTATGCATTCCACTAACTCCTCATTCTTCTCTGTTCAATTTTTTGCGGTCCACAAATACGTAACGCCCAGCCAAGTTTTTTCCTACTCATTGTACCTGATAACCAAAGATGCTCTTGACACTGTGAACTTACTCTTTTCCATTTGGCTCCCTGATGAATGAGCATTCCGACTCCCCCTCCCTTTCTTTCCGACTTAGTTCTGTTGCATCCTTCCCAAACATAATTTTCAAAACTGGCGGCTCTTCTGCATCTCTAAGGTGCGTTTCTGTAACCGCATAAACTCCTACTTGTTCGATATTTAACTGCTCCTCCATCTCTGCCCTCTTTTCATTTCTTCCGCCGCCCTACATGTTTATGTAGCCTATTGCATGGCGAGCTCTCTTTCTTGCTTTCCCCCTGTTTCCATTATCGATGGTGACGCCGTTCTGAGTTCTTCATTACTACCCACTCTGGCCTCCTGAGCGCCCGCGGGCCCCCTAAAAAAGCTACAGCGCGACCACCAAGTCGCCAGCCCACTCCTCGTGCCAGTCTGTGATTGAAGTGGATCCCGTCTTGTTTAAAACCACCACACCTTCTCACTTCCCTGTTTACTTCGACAACCTCGAAGCCTTTCTCTCGGCTCAATTTCCATATTGCCTCATTAGCAGCCACTATGGCTCTTTGTACGTGACTGTCACGCACAGGCACTTCCAGTACCGTGCACACCACGATCTGCACCGGAGGGGATAGTTCGCGCAAGTCGTCCACCCCCTTTGCCAAGCGCTGGCCTAGTCCTGCCCCTTTCCTGTTTAGGACGTCATTTAGCCCACCTGCTACCATGACAAGGTTGCGCGTGTCGGCATTTTCCGCGAGCTTTTCTTTTTCTTGCTCTATGATAGAACCCAGTGTCCGCCCTGCAAATGTCCCTACCGCCACTCTTTTATCGCCTTTCACCCTCTCCACAATTGCTTTTGAGCGCCCAGCCAGGTTTGAATCGCTGGCGATAATCACCTTTTCATTCTCTCCCACCTCTCCCTGCTTCCTTTATCCTTTTTCGCGTGATTCGGACTAGACAAAGGGCATTACCCCCTGGGCTCCTGCTTTTTCCACGTGGTGGCTTCAAGGTAAGTGCCGGTCTTTCCAGCTAACTCTTCATCACGCTGCACGCATTCCACGTACTTCGCTGACACTCCCTCTTCTGTCGCGTCGGGAGTGTGCTTTCCATTGTCACGCACATTCTCGTTCACAATGACGGCCCTGATCAGCTTTTCCTCGGCTGCTTCAAGTCTCTTTTCAACTACCTTTCGTGCATCACGCACACTGTCTAGCACCTTTTTGAGCTCTTGCACCTGTTTGACAAGCTCTTCCTGGAAAGCCTCCATTTTCTGCAGCCTTGTATCGACAACACAGTGTGTGCTGGTTGATTTGATGCCCTCTCCATTCTCATCTGTCTTCTCATCTGCCTTGAGGGAGCCCCGCGCACTGCTTGCTTTCCCTGCTTTCACGCCGTGTATTGCACAGCTTTTTCCAAATACTCCAATACTATAATAATGCTAATACTGATCATCATCATCATCATCATCATCAGCTTGGTTACGCCCACTGCAGGGCAAAGGCCTCTCCCATACTTCTCCAAGTATCCCGGTCGTGTACGAATTGTGGCCATGTTGTCCCTGCAAACTTAATCTCATCCGCCCACCTCACTTTCTGCCGCGCTCTGCTACGCTTCCCTTCCCTTAGAATCCATTCCGTAACTCTTAATGACCATCGGTTATCTTCCCTCCTCATTACGTGTCCTGCCCATGCCCATTTCTTTTTCTTGATTTCAACTAAGATATCATTAACACACGTTTGTTCCCTCAACCAATATGCTCTTTTCTTATCCCTTAACGTTACAGCTACCATTCTTCTTTCCATACGTCGTTGCGTCGTCCTCAATTTAAGTAGAAGCCTTTTCGTAAGCATCCAGGTTTCTGCCCCGCACGTGAGTACTGGTAAGACACAGCTGTTATAAACCTTTCTCTTGAGGGATAATGGCAACCTGCTGTTCATGATCTGAGAGTGCCTACCAAACGCACCCCAGCCCATTCTTATTCTTCTGATTATTTCAGCCTCATGATCTGGATCCGCAGTCACTACCTGTCCTAAGTAGATGTATTCCCTTACCACTTCCAGAGCCTCACTTCCTATCGTAAACTGCTGTTCTTTTCCGAGACTGTTAAACATTACTTTAGTTTTCTGCAGATTAATTTTTAGACCCACCCTTCGGCTTTGCCTCTCCATGTCACTGAGCATGCGTTGCAGTTGGTCCATACTGATACAAATACTATAATGCTATGTCATTGCAAAGTACGTGCCTTTTAGCGAAAACTGATAGGCACAGGATCCAAATCCTCAAAATGCCGCAGAGCAACTCTCACCACAGTTTCAAAAGCAATCAATGCTGCGGAGACCGAGGGTATGACACGCTCTCGCACGCGCTCAACCACGCGGCCACGCTCTCATTTTTCTACTAAAACACACACAGTAAAACCACTAATAGCCATTAGTCTTGCCAGTTCCAAGTTACCATTCAAAGACTACAAACACTTAAGGTCCCACCCGGCTGAACGTTTACAAGCACGTGGCGCGAAAGCACGCTCTAACCATCCTGCAAAACCAAATATACAAGAAACACACCAGCTCATCCGAAATACGGGAGGCAATAAAAAAAAAATAGAAACAAAACCGCCCAAATACTATTTAAAGGCCAAAAGTTAGCAAATAAAAAAAAACAGAAGCAAGCTAAAAGCATGCACAAAACTTATGATTTCGTCACCGCCACAGAGCCCCGAAAAGCACGTCCATTCGCCACAAAATCCTGTCTATGTCTCCTGTGAGAAATCCTGTGAGAAGCGGCCGAGTGGCGCGCCACCTTCCAGGGTAGCGCCGTACATTGCGAGGAGGGGGTCTTCTGTGTTTGCCGCAAGATGTCTGTGCGTGTGCGTCAAGAGCAGAAGAAATGAAGCGGAAACGTACTTCGCTACTCGTTGAACTGCGACTTCTGTAAATTACATGCTCATAATTACCGATATACACCGCAGTATAAATTTGTACGGCACGTTTTTAAGGCAATGCCGCATTCATAGAGGCGCTTTTCTCCCGCTTTGAGGCATCGAACTCATGTCTGAGTGGTAGCGTCTCCGTCTCACACTCTGGAGACCCTGGTTCGATTCCCAACCAGCCCATCTTGCATGTTGTTTTTATTTATGAATTGCCTTCCGCCATTTTTCGCTCACGGTTAATGCCGCCGACGACACCGGCTTTTCTGCGACACGAGCTCCTTGACGCTATCGCGTGAAAACTTGAACCCGCTGTGAAAGGCCGGGGAGCGGCTGCGCTAGGCTACTGCGGCGCTGCCACCGCCGAGGCGCGTCGCTGCTCGCTTGCGCAGATGATAAAGAGGGCAAGGGAAGCATATCCCTTACTCTCAAGCATGCTTTGATAACAGGGCTCGTAAAAACAACTGCGGCGTCGGTTGTCTTGCGGCCGCCGTGGTATGGCGCTCCGTGCGAGTCAATGCGGTGGCCTGGGCGGAACTGCTCGGCTTCCATGCAGCGCATTATAGCATAAAAATTTTCCTAATCGTCGAAACTACCTATTACAAGTTTATCCTACACATTGAAAGGCGAGAGCCTTCGCATTATGCTTTAGAGAAACATTTTGAATCTGTTTTTGGGTGCGATCAAAACAAAAGATCAAAAATAAACTAACATCTCACTGCTGTCTAGCGTTGTTTCAGGTTTTATTGTAACATGCGGGCAATTCAATCATTGTTGATTTAGAAAAGACCAGAAGCAGTAATTTCGACTACAAAGGCTCTGTTCGAAAAGGGCCTGTAATCACCGTTACAATATTTCAAATACGTTGACAACACTTCTCCATTAAGGAACGACCAAACAAGTGTGTTTGGCGTTGAAGTTCTTTAAATAAACACACAGTGAGATTACGAACACTTTTCGGGAGTAGAAGACGTTTTCCCTGCCTGAGTAGCCGATAGAGTTAGACCCATTCCCTCGGCATTGCGGAAAGTGCCCACTATCTCGCCTTTTTTGGTATCTTCGTGCACACTGCCTCATTGTCGTTAGGGCCCACTTTCATGCACACATGAGGCCAGTGTAAGTTCAGCCCGTTTGCACTGGGTATCACGCGTTTGAATCGCATAAGGTAAACCAGGACCACGAGATTATAGGATTACCGTATATTGAATGCATCACACCGGCATTGCTGTCACTGTCACGAGTTTACTGGAAGAAGTATATTGGATATAGTTTACTGAGGTATCGTTCGTCTCTACAAGAAAGGGCTTTACAGGCAGTTTTAAAAAAAATGGGTTATAGGTAGCGTCCTTTCAACCAGTGACCTTGGGTAGTTATTAGTCAAGCAAATGGGCAAACTGCAATTGTTCGGGGTAACCACAGGCCAAGCCCAATGCCTTGAATGCATGCTCCCCCCTATGATTTCGTCGAGAGATGCAGCTGCCACCCTGAAGTGTATGCTTTCTTGATTAATTTGCTACTTGTGACATTCATGATTACATATACGACATGGCACTGTGGCATGTTATTTAATATATCATTAACCTGCTGAAGTCAAAACTTACCTACGATCCTTGCAATGTGCCCGTGTTCGAGCATGCGCAGAACTATTCGCACAGCTGTTCCTTTAATTTGGTCCCGGTAAACAATACCTGATGCTTATGATACTCGGAATTGTGAAATTTGAGCGTATCGCTTTTGACAGCGATCGCCAAAGACCCCCGCCCACTCATCCAGCATACGCTGCAAAAGCCATGCAAGCCGGTCGGGTGGTTTCCGCTTCGCCACCGTCGCGTTCGCCGCACTACTTTTTCATGAGCGCTGTTATCAAACGACGCTTGAGAGTAATAACATCAGGTAAGAACATGGTACCCTCGCCCTCTTTTTCCTCGACGCAAGCGAGCAGCGGCACGCGCCGACGGTGGCAGCGCCAGCGGGTGAATCTCGGCATGGCTGCCATTGGCTGTTTTCGAGCAGACGCTCTTTCGACGCTAGCGCCAAGATGCCCTTCAGTTACGGTCCTAACCGTAGGGTGACGCAGAAGCAAAATGGCGGCGCACACGATTGTTTAAGTTCTAATGGAAACAGGAACAGCAGCGCGACGCCTCCTCTCCCAAACGTTTTTCTTTTCTTCTTGTTTTATTATGCCTACTCACTCCACTCCCTTTCCCCCATGCCGCGCGCGCCGTTTACTTTTTTCGTTTTTACCGGTATGCATGCATCTTTTTTTTTTTTTTTTTTCTATGGCGCGTGGTGCGCCGTGGGCTATGGGTTGGCACGCACGCAGTTTTGCCCATACTTATATTGTACCAGCATGTGCCGGGACATAAAAAAAATATTGCACTTCCAACACAACAGATCTTTGGTCTCGCTTTATTGGCTTCGTTTCCGAAAACAGATTTTTCTTATAACGTGGTGTGATACACGCTAAAAAATGAGCAAAAGTGAAAGGTGCATGACACGTACAAGAGTACTGAACACAAAAGTTCACAGACGGTGAAATGACAAAAAAGCGCTAGAAAACCCGAAGGCCATTTCTTTTGCACACACATACAAAAAACTAGATTTTTATACGCCCTCAAGACCGAAATGTAGACGAGCTTCTGATATATGCACTAAGATATCGCACAAAACTGGACGACGTGTGTGACATAGTCATTGACAAGTACAGAAAGGGAAAACTCACTGGTAATGGCAAAAACAATGACACGCAAAGTACCTAAAAAATAGAATAAAATGCTAGCATTGTTTAATTGACAGCCATACCAAAAAAGAGCTTACGTATAAACCTGCACGAAAGTATATGAAATGCGTGACATGTTCATTACTACTTAACTAATTGAAAAAGACATGGCAGAACAAAAATTAGATTGTACTGAAAACTGAAATACACATTATCACTTTATTTTGCACTTGGCCACATCTTGAGTAACGGTGGCAAGGGGAACAGAAGGTAGCCCGCTTTTGCAGCAGCACATAAAAAAACAGTCGCGGAAAGGCCTATTCCTCAATCAAAGACCAGGTAAAATAAACCAAAAACACGACTTCTCTTTCGCCCTGAATGCAGTGCTTAGCAATAAAATTACGTCACTTAAGGTCGTACCTACTGGGCACTCCTTCGTATAATAAACACGAACTGCAAAAATCTGCATGTAGGACGTACACTTGCAATGCTCATGCTTTCCAGAAGAAAAAAAACTTTTCATGCCTACGCATGAAGGTTCTTCGCGCGGTCTTCCCGTCGGTGATTACCGAGAAAATACACTAACACGAACAGTAATTTTTCAGCTGTTAGTATGTTCTTAGAACGTGACACACAGAAAAAGCCCTGAGGGCGGTATGGAAAGCTGGGGAAGTTACTGAAGTTACAGAATGAGGCTTGGCACAGAAATGCACAAGTCATAGACCAAGTGACAATGAGAAGGAACATCTATCTGTCAGGTTTCTGTACCGGCAAGAGGGAAGTGTAGCACAATCAAGGCGCAACGACGTCCGGAGGCTCATGGCGCACATACATGGACAGGGATGTGTTCGTGTACATACATGCGCCTTCTGATGTACTAGGGTCTGCGCGCTCACCTGCTGTCTTTAGAAACCCGGAAAAACCTCGCAGGGCTTGTTTTTGCGGTATTTGTGCAGCACTGTAGAAAGCACGAGCGGTACGCGTCGTGAAACAGGTGAAACGTCGCGGAGCACAAGCACACAGCTACCGAGGACCAGGAAACTGACGAAACTACCCACGCCAGTCGACGCGTAGCAGTGCACGCTTCTCGATAACAGCAGATTACGAAACATGAAACGTCATGCAGCGGGCTAAGCTGGCGCCGGGCCGGCGGGGCCTCACGGCACGGGCGCGGAGAGTGTCGAAGGTGATGGAGTAGCCAGGGAGGGTGAGAGGCGAGGAGTTGAAGGGGGGGAAGGGCTCGGCCATCTATCGGCGCGCGTGCGCGCGATGATCTACGAGGCCATGCAAGGGAACGAATTTTCGGGTTCGCCCTGCACACAGATGGCGCGAATTACCTCTGCCACCGAAACAGGGGAGTTTCCCCCCGCTGGCAGCGCTGCGACAGCGGAGCGCAGCTGCTCCACGGCCGTTCACATCGATTTCAAGTTTTTTGACCAATTCTGTATTGAATTCCAAAAGCAAACCGAGGAAAATGTTGATGGAAGGCGTGGTTGTAGTTCAGTACAGAAAATTTGTGGCAAATAATCCGGAAAATGAGCGTACAGAGACCCTTTGTATTTGCCCTTGGTCATTTCCAATTGACAAAGAACAATGCAGGATATTGCTACGGCACAATATGCGCGATCACGAAAGGCCAGCAGTGCGAAGACGACGACGACGATTAGAAGCTAGCGCGGGCTGTTGCCTCTTGGCCAAGCGCAGCGTATTTTCCTTGTAAATATATTTGTACATAGCTTTTCGTCTGCGTCTTCCTACGTAACATATCTGGTGGAGGTGGACGTTCCCTGTACCTCGTCACGGAGCTTCGCAGTGGACGGTACGTCGAGCCTTCCTTCATGGCTCCCGGCGACGACAACCCGACTCCGCCGGCTCCGACACCTGCTGCCACTTCGACGACCTACATCACTCTCCCCGCTCCCCGTGATCCTGGCGTATTCTCGGGCCAAGATGGGGAAGACGTCGATGACTGGATCAGCCTGTATGAACACGTCAGCCGCAATAACCGGTGGGACCCTACTATTATGCTCGCCAACGTAGTCTTTTACCTCGGTGGCACACCTCGAGTTTGGTATCGCACGCACGAAGATGAGCTCACCAGTTGGGATTCACTTAAGACACAGCTTCGAGACTTGTTCGGCAACCCCTACGGTCAACAACTTGCCGCGCAGAAGGCGCTTTCCGGCCGTGTGCAGACGTCAACAGAGCCCTATGTAACGTACATTCAGGACGTCTTGGCTCTGTGCCGCAAAGTTGACACCCACATGACTGAGTCAGACAAGGTTTCCCACATCCTCAAAGGCATTGCCGATGACGCCTTCAACTTGCTCGTTTGCAACAACGTAGCGACGGTGGATGCTGTTATAAGAGAGTGCCGCCGCCTGGAACTCGCCAAAAGCCGACGTATCGACCAGCAGTTTGCCCGTCTGCCCAACACCCCAGCGACATCTTCCTGTGCCGACGCTCCTCGTCCCAACAACACTGCCGATGTTACCAGGATCGTCCGGCGTGAGATCGAGGCCGCCTATCCGGCTGCCTTCGACTCCAGTCCCACCAACACATCTGCAGTCACGGTCTCACTGATCCAGGCAGTTGTCCGCCAGGAGTTTGAAAACATGGGTCTTCACACCATCTGCTCGGCCCATCGCCCTAATACCCGCCCGGCTTCTTCGATTTCGCCCCGTCCCGCATCTTCTTACCCACCACGTTTCCGCAACCCATCTGAATGGCGCACTGCTGACGACAAGCCTATTTGTTTTCACTGCCATCGAATCGGGCACATTTCTCGGCACTGTCGTAGTCGCTGGAGTTCCCCGAGCCGGCCTACTTATACAGCCTACTCTCGCCCCTCAGGTGGCCCTTCTCGTCCCTATGCCGCACGCTCCGATAATGCCGCCACTGATTCTCCTGCAACGAACCGCCCCTATTCTCGTTCGCCTTCGCCCCAACGACGACAATCTCGCTCTCCCCAGCCCCGTCGCTCCTATTCGCCGACTCCCTTCGGACGCCGCTCCCAGCCGGAAAACTAGACGATGCAGCGCCTCGAGGTGACGCTGCATTGCTCCCTACGCCGCCAAATCCTCTACTGACTTTGCCCACTCATCTGAACCTTCTTGACGTGCAAGTCGACGGTGTTTCTGTGTCTGCTCTCATAGACACTGGGGCGCATTTGTCCGTAATGAGCGCTGACCTTCGTAACCGGCTCAAGAAAATTATCACGCCCGCCACGACGCCTGTTGTCCGTGTCGCCGATGGCGGAACAGCTCCCGTAATTGGTATGTGTACCGCCCGCGTCTCCTTCGCCGATCGCTCAACAATCGTGCTATTCACAGTCATCGCCCACTGTCCCCACGACATCATCCTCGGCTTAGACTTCCTTTCCGCACATTCTGCTCTCATCGATTGTTCCGCCAGTACTCTCCGCCTTGACCTGCCTGTTCTGGATCCTGCTGAACCACACCCCAGTCGCCTCAGTTCCGCCGACTTCGTTCGCTTGCCACCTTCGGCACTGACCTACGTTGACCTAGTGTCATCCCCACCAGTCCCCGACGGTCACTACATCGCGGCTCCTATGCAAGACGTCCTCCTTACACATGGGATCACAGTACCCCATACAGTTTTATCTATTACGGCGAATTGCGTCTGCCTGCCAGTGGTCAACTTTGGCTTGACGACACAAGTGCTGCCACGTGGGATGTCTTTGGCCCAGCTTTGTTCATTCGAGGATCACTCAGTAGCATCCATTGCAGTAGACGACACTTCATCCGATACTCCTCTACCATCGCAGTCGGCAAATTGTACCATCGCTGACTTACGGAAAATGATTGCCCCCGACTTGCCCTCCGAGCACGCTCGTGAACTCTACCGCGTTCTGTTTTCCTACCACGATATTTTTGACTTTAACGATCGTCCTTTAGCCCAAACTACAGCTGTCAAACATCGCATTAATACCGGCGATGCCCCTCCTATTCATCGCCACCCGTATCGAGTGTCACCAGCTGAGCGTCAAGTTATTCACGCAGAAGTTCGCAAAATGCTTGCCAAGAACATTATTGAACCATCATATAGTCCATGGGCGTCACCTGTAGTACTGGTCAAAAAGAAGGATGGCTCATGGCGCTTTTGCGTGGATTATCGGCACCTTAACAGGGTTACCAAAAAGGACGTGTATCCCCTACCTCGGATTGATGACGCCCTTGACTGCCTCCACGGTGCTCGCTATTTCTCTTCTATTGACCTTCGCTCCGGCTACTGGCAGATTGCCGTGGACGATCTCGACCGCGAGAAGACTGCTTTTGTCACACCCGACGGTCTTTATCAATTCAAAGTGATGCCGTTCGGTCTATGTAACGCCCCTGCCACTTTTGAACGCATGATGGACTCCCTTCTTCACGGTTTCAAATGGTCCACGTGCCTGTGCTACTTGGACGACGTTATCGTATTCTCCCCAACGTTCGCTACGCACCTCGAGCGCCTCTCAGCAGTCCTGGACGTTTTTCGGCGAGCCGGTCTGCAACTCAACGCATCGAAGTGCCAATTCGGCCGTCGCCAGATTACCGTCCTTGGGCATCTCGTTGACGCGAACGGAGTGCAACCGGACCCAGGCAAGATCCATGCTGTTACGCACTTCCCTGTTCCGAAGTGTGTCAAGGATGTGCGCAGCTTCATCGGCCTTTGTTCGTACTTCCGCCGTTTCGTGAGAAATTTCGCCGCCATAGCACGACCACTAACCGACCTTTTGAAAAAAGACGCTCCTTTCCAGTGGGGCGATAACGAGGCCTCTGCATTCTCTCATCTAATCGACATTCTCACAACGCCTCCCGTTTTGGCCCATTTCGATCCTTCTGCGCCTACCGAAGTCCGTACTGATGCCAGCGGTCACGGAATTGGAGCAGTACTGGCACAACGCCAGCGTGGCCACGACCGTGTTATCGCTTACGCCAGCAGGCTCCTCTCACCCGCGGAGCGCAACTATTCCATCACTGAGCGTGAGTGTCTGGCCCTAGTTTGGGCGGTTGCGAAATTCCGCCCATACTTATATGGCCGATCCTTTTCCGTTGTCACAGACCATCACGCGCTTTGCTGGTTATGCTCACTGAAAGATCCTACAGGAAGACTTGGTCGCTGGGCCTTACGCCTCCAAGAATATTCGTATACTGTCACCTATAAATCTGGCCGACTACACAAGGACGCTGACTGCCTGTCTCGCTACCCGGTCGACGAGCCTGACGACGCCGACAGTAGTAGCGCCAACGGCATTTTCTCTGTCTCTGCCTTCGGTAACATCGCCGATGAGCAGTACCGAGACCTATCGCTGCGAGCACTTATCGAGCGTCTGCGCTCTACACCTACCGACGCATCCGTTCGCCGATATGTCCTCCAGGGTGGCATTCTGTATCGAAGGAACTTCCTCCCTGACGGCTCTGACCTTCTTCTTGTCGTGCCAAAACAGCTACGACAGACTGTGCTCTTTGAGATGCATGACGCACCCACTTCAGGACATCTTGGGGTAACCCGCACGTACGACCGCGTCCGCCGCCGCTTCTATTGGCCTGGTCTCGCTCGCTCCGTTCGACGCTATGTTGCTGCCTGTGATCCCTGCCAGCGTCGGAAGACACCTCAGGTGCTACCTGCCGGTCATCTCCAGCCGATCACCGTCCCTGTGGAACCGTTCTTTCGTGTTGGATTAGACCTGCTCGGTCCCTTTCCCACGTCATCTTCTGGGAACAAATGGGTAGCCGTCGCGACTGATTACGCCACCCGATACGCTATCACTCGGGCTCTCCCTACCAGCTGCGCCACTGACGTCGCGGACTTTCTCTTGCGTGACATTATCTTGCTTCATGGCGCCCCGCGACAGCTGCTTACTGACCGTGGTCGAAACTTCCTCTCGAAAGTTATCGCTGACATTGTGCGTTCCTGCTCCATTCAACACAAACTGACTACTTCATACCATCCTCAAACCAATGGCCTGACAGAGCGGTTAAACCGTACTCGTACCGATATGCTGGCCAAGTACGTTTCCAAGGACCACCACGACTGGGACATTGCCCTTCCTTACGTAACATTTGCGTACAATTCTTCCCGGCACGACACCGCCGGATTTTCTCCCTTTTATCTACTGTACGGTCGCGAACCTACCTTGCCCCTAGACACGGCACTTCCTCCTGCTGCGGTCTCAACAAGCGAGTATGCGCGCGACGCCATCGCCCTCGCTGACCATGCACGCCAGCTTGCCCGTGCTCGACTGACGGCCTCACAGACCACTCAGCAGTGTCAGTACAACGCCCGCCATCGTGACGTACAGTTTTCACCTGGTGCGCTCGTGCTCCTGTGGTCGCCCTCTCGTCACGTCGGACTTTCAGAGAAGCTCCTTTCGCGATACACAGGGCCCTACCGCGTGCTGCGCCAGGTGACGCCTGTGACTTACGAAATTGCTCCTGTGGCCTCAACCTCGTCCTCTCCTGTGGCATCTAGTGATGTCGTACACGTCAGTAGGCTCAAGGCCTACTACACTGCTTCCGAGTCCGATCTTTAGTCGCTCCGGGACGGCGCTTTTGCAGCCGGGGGTAGTGCTACGGCACAATATGCGCGATCACGAAAGGCCAGCAGTGCGAAGACGACGATGACGATTAGAAGCTAGCGCGGGCTGTTGCCTCTTGGCCAAGCGCAGCGTATTTTCCTTGTAAATATATTTGTACATAGCTTTTCGTCTGCGTCTTCCTACGTAACAATATTGTGAAGAAATTTGTTCAATATTTGACAGAATAGACGTGTTTTGAAGACACGCGGCTCCGAAATGAAAGCTTCCATTGAGTCTACATTGTTCCCTGTCTAAATTTTGGGGGGTATAGGGATGATCCAATGGGACTGTGTTCAGTCTTGGACCGTGCACAGCTCTCTGAACGCGCACAACTTTATATTCGTACGGTATTCTTCACAGTGTCCTTTCACTTTTTTGCTTATTACGTGAGCGTTAGGAGTGCCGAAGTGGAAAAAAAGCCATAGCCCTGCGCGGTACGCGAAACAGTTACAGCGTACGCTGGAGAAGCGGTTACACACGAGATTCATTTTCGGCACCACGCACTACAGGGCCTTTGCGGCAAAGACTCTCAGAGTCTTTTTCGCGAGAACGATTTCACCGGTCCGTCCGGCGCCGACGGCGAGTTGCGATTTCTGCTCCGCCTTGTCGTGCTCTCTGCACAGCGGTCTGCACAGTCTAATGTTGCCTGGTTGCAGCCGGGTGCGTAGCTCTATGATTCGCTTTTTCAGCAGTGGTTCGTACCATGCGAGGAGGCGGCATAACGTGTACATAAGAGTAAACACAGGTATCCAGACCACATGACACACATGTCACATCCCTCGACCCGTGGCACGCTATGTTGTTGTTGATTATGATGATGATAATAATGGGTCATTGGCATCTCCTTCTAAAAGGGGTCGTGACTAACTGCCACCTAGCCTACTTGAGTTAACTAGGCCTAGTTACATGCACCGTGCAACTGCTATATGCAACTGCTACATGTTGCGAAACCTGGTGGAACATAACCGAACTGCAATACAAAGCTTGCACGTATCGACTCTACGCGGCGCGCATGTCACATCGCGTGTCGAATGCCACCATAACACGCTAATGATGATGATGATGATTTAATGGCATCCCCTTCGAAACGGGACGGTGGCAAACAGTCACCTATAGTCTACTTGAACTAATCAGATATGTCATGCATGTTTTTCATTACTACAATATTTATACATTTCCATGATGTTCTTTTGCTTCTCAAGGCTTCGCTATCTACCTTGTACCGCCACCCATGCAACTGCTGCATGACATGCCACCTGGCATAATAATATCCCACTGCAATGCAAAAGGCGCACGTGTATAGACACTATCCGGCCCGTATCTCATATCGCAAAAAATGTGGCACAATACGATGTTGATGACGAGGATGATGATTTATTGGCATCCGCTTTGAAACGCAGCGCTGACACGGTCACTTAGCAAGCTTTATTGATTGAAGTACACAATCTATATTTTTTCCACCATTCTTGTATACATGTTAAACTTAATCTTCTTCCTCAAACCTTCTTTAACTGCCTTGTATTGCTACCTGTGCATCTGCTACATGGCGTTCGACCTGGTCTAATAAAAAGCAACTGCAATGCAAAATGTGCACGTATCGAGGCTACGCGGCGCGCAAGGACGTTTTTATAAAGCGCTTTTCCGCTGCATCCTAGCAAGCGCTGGTGTGGAGCAGTTGCAGAGTAGCTAGCTGACTCCGACGAAGCGGCCCCTGACTCGTTGCCCGCGATTATTGAATATTTTTTGTCTCGTTCGGGGCGATAGCTGCTATGGACACCGGTGGCGGACACATTCGCCAGCTGAAGCGGCTGTTGAAATAAGGCCACAACAGTTTACGTTGTAAAAAGTGTATGTCTCTGAAGTGTGCGAAGCCGGTGACGTGGTAGATGCAGAGTGGGCACGGGCGAGTTCATATATTGTGCATATGATGGTGGTATACTCGGTCTATTGTCAGCTGTACTTGACTCCTCGAAGAGGCAGGACGTGTGTCGAGTGAGCTCTTTTGCAATATGGCGAACAAGCTCTAAGTAATTCTCACGTGCTTCTACATGGAGTGAGTTCAAGGTGTTAAACATCTTACAGTGCATTCATCGCTCATTAAGTAGCGGGTTTGGTAGCGTACGGTACCGACGTACAGGCCATGCGATACTACAGCGAATGACGTACTCTTAGAAAACATTTTACGTGAGCTTCTAATACGTAATCAACACTGCGAAGCCAACACAAGTGCACTAAGGGTGCTCTCAATTTTACAATTTGGCCGGGCATTTCTGGTTGACCTTGTAACGAACACCAATTCTGGTTGCTCTCTGTCGCAGAAACTACAGACCATACTAAATGAGCTGTATGGGTACCTTCAGCAGCCGATCGAGGGACATCTGATATATTGCAAGTTAGGCAAAATAACTGAGAAATACTAAGGTACCTGAACAAAACACCATAAAATTGGCTGTGGGTGCATAAGGCAGCCCGAAAGTTCGAATAATATCCATATAGAAAAAACTATTCTTTTTCTAAAGGGGCCAGCCTTTCTATTGGCCAGCAGCAGCTTCGTATTGAATCTGCCAGAATACCAAATAAACCGTCCAGAAAAGTGTGAGATGAAGGCTTCGGTAGGAAATGGAGCGCTTGAGAAAAAGGTGGCTTCGGGCTGCACTTGCGAGCTCCCGATGCCGCGCACGACTGCAAAAGTTGAATGAGGTGTTCACAGCAGCTTATGCTATCCGTGGACAGCTTTTCTCGCCAAGCCTGTGGCGTAGGCCAGGACCCTTTTAAAGACCTATACATGCAACGTGTCACTGGGACCATAAACTTCATGTTTGAATATGCAGAGTAAAACATGTCTAGGACTAGGGCACCGACCGCTACAGGCAAACAAGGGGCTTACTTGGAAGCGACAGCATCCGCCGCCCTCCTTGAAAGTGGCAACGAGCACGAAGACTAATCTCTGACCATGACAAGATGACCGTCACGGATGGCGAGGAAATCAGTCGACGACTTTCCTGGAGGAACCGTGAACAGCTTTGCGGAAGGAGCGCGAACGAAGTCTGTTTCCAAATTGCCTCGTCCTTCCTCCAAAGGTTAAATATAAGAGGCGGAGACCTGCGAACTTCACGACCCCTCTGATTGGCAGCAACAAAATTGTCTAAATATCTTGTGTAGTGTACTTCGCAAGACGAACATTTTAACAGCGGACCTTTGATGCATTGAGAGGAGCTGACGTCTCCTGACGTCTGCAGACACGCTTGGCCGGACTAGAATGGGACTACTTGTGTGAATATGCAAATAATCTCAAATAAACCCCGCTTTCCTTCAATCCTACAGCCGGACATACTCATCCTTATGGCGTGGAGAATCCCGGCGGTAACGCTGCCCCGAGTGCCAACAATATACGTATATATTTCTTGCGCAGTAGAGGCAGCACCAGCCGAACCACCCTATATATATATATATATATATATATATATATATATATATATATATATATATATACATACACAGTTACGGAAGGATGAAAGAAGAAAGGGGAAGACGACGATAGGAGATGCTGGCTTCTGTGCGCTGTTGGTGGTCAGCATTCTCAACTCCTCTGACCACCAACAACACGCCGCAGCCAGTGTCTTCGATCTTCCACCTCCACTTTCATCCTTCCATGAGCATATATATATATATATATATATATATATATATATATATATATATATATATATATATATATTTGTGTGTGTGTGTGTAGCGGGGGAAAGAGGAGCGGGGTTCGCCTTCTACTGTATGTAGTAGGCGAGAAATGGAATACGTGGTCACAATAATACTTCTTACGGAGCATGAATGTGAACGAGCGTGGTCGCAAAAATAGCCATCTCGTCTAATGATTTAGAAGGCTAATTAACTGACACTGGCCCATTAACATTTTGAATATTAAGGTCATGTACCATGGGGCAAATGGACGATGGCAGCTAATCTTGACCTCAAAACAATTCAGCTTTAAAATACATCAAGAGTCCTCTTTTTATCAAGCGCGTTTGCCTGCACTTCACTTTCCAAAGAAGTCACCATTTAACAGATTTGAGCATTTCAGCAAGAGTGCAAAAAGCGGAATGGTTGCTAGCCCTCTATAAGGAAATTGGAGAGAGAGGGAGAGCAAGATATACAAATTACACAAAGGCAGGGACGTTAACCAGAGTTAAAGCCTGCAGTTTGCTACCCTGCACTATGGGAAGGGAAAGGGCAACTAAAGACAGAATGAAGAGCGGGTACAAAAAGAAACGCGGGCAAACAAAAAGGATAGGATCATTATACGAGGAAACTTGGCAACAGCTTGAGGGGTGCGATGTTACGATGATATTCTTGTTTAACGGATAACAAAATGCCACGTACCGCATGGTTACTTTGTCTTTCTTGTTTTTTTTTTCTTTTTTGAAGTAAGCAGTTGCGGCTAAAGTTTGGTTTTTTTAAATGATAACGACAAGAGGAAATGCTCACTTTTAGAATGTGAATCGCCTTCGACAGCAGTTGCTCTGCACCTCATGCAAAGGCACACGCTCACGAAGTAAATGTTTGTTTTACTGGTTGCAGCTTACTTACTGTCATCTAGATACTACTGATTGCTCGTTTAGTCATTGTTTCCTGTTGAGTATATAGTGTACTCACCTTGAAAAGGATGTGTAGGCCATTTATTGAAATTATTTTCTCCCGAAGTTCCAGTGTATTGGATGGAATGGGGTAGTATGGACGAAGGCTCATCGTTTCGCTTTGCAAGATTAGATTGAGGAAGACGGCTCAAGGGGTATGTTTCACGAGCAAGATGCTTCCTTTAGTTGAGCGGGAGCAATGAGCAGGGGATACAGACAGCGACTGCAGTGCAACTGACGTCGAATTTTCTGGATTCGCTCCTTCGCCTGTAATCTGTTGTGCAAAGAAAGGTTGTGCCGTAAGGCTATATACATGTCATCAGTCTGTGATGCTCAGCCTAGCCCGGGTATTCTGCGTTCGAAAGAGGAAATATTTCGCGTCATGAGGCCAAAGTAAAGACCTATCTCACCAGAGCCTCTTCAATGACTACAGGTTCATGGCGCCGTCGGTCAACATCAACCGACAGCGACGTTCATATTTCGTCTCAGTACGGGCTTCATGAGCGATGTGAAAACAGTACAATGAAGAATAGAAGCCACACCCTGCTTCAACCACTGTGAAGCAGAATGTTTATGCCCCGTTCATGTGCCTGACCTGATTGACAGCGATGCAGCAAACGACACAATCAAGTACTGAATATCAAAGGCTGCTTGTCTTGAGGAAAGGATTAATAACTCTGACGTGCGTGAAATACGAAGTGGCTGCGGCCAGTAAGACAAACAGGAGCGGGTAATTTTGAATTCTGAATATATCCTATAAAGGCACTTCCCTCTTAATGCGACTAATTGATGCACACATAATTCTTAAACGCTGCATCTTCGTAATAGATCTTGCCCAACATTCACCGCTGGACCCGATTTACTTGCCCTTACACGTGGAGTGTTAACTGGGCTAACATGGCTGCGTAAAAAAATAAATTTATTTCAGTTCAATAGTAGCGACAATTTCGGATTTGTCGCCTTTTCTCAAAGTGTGACACGAACAGTGTCGCATCATTGATATGTTTAGAAGATAGGATAGGATATGACGTAGTTAATTATCATCATCATCGTCGTCATCATATTTTGTTCCCCGGGAAGGAAGGTGCATCTCCCATCGATTTCCAATTCCTCCTGTCCTGCGCCTGCTGACCACACCGTATGCCTACAAATCTCGAAATTTCCTAGTAGTACCTAGTTCCCTACAATCAAGGACACCGCTTTCCTGTTCTTTGCACCCATCACATATTAACGTTCACGTCAGCTAGCGATTAGTAATCTGTAGTGTACGTTACAAATTTATTCATCAGTACATCGTGGAGCATCGTAAAGGCTCACTAATTTTTCATGGGGTAAGCTATTGGCCCGTGATAATTTACAAGATCTAACGCAAACATCTACTTGTCAAAAAATAATCACTTTAATCAGTTTAAGTGAAAGAAAAAAAAACAAAGTGGTACAATGCAGTCTCATCGTTGTGCGGTTGCTACGTCGCTCGTTCGCTGCTTTTCCAACGACTTGTGTCCTGCTTATTCTTCAAGAAAGCGTACAATTGCGCCGTCTGCACTTTGTTGCAAGTTTTCTGAAAGGCACGCTCCCATGATTGTAGATATACTATTAATGACCTGCCTTCTAAGCATGTAAGGCGTCTTACGGTGAATTTCATAACTGCTGCATTGTTAGTCACAGGAGTGTATTCATCACTACTGTGATACCTAACTCTCCGGTCGCTTTATTGGCTATCAGCCCTGCGGCGCGGACCACGGGAACTACTAGCGAAGAAGCCGATAACGCTGCTCGGTCGGCTCTTCGAGGCGCCAAAGAGGAGTCGATACCTTTGTAAAGGACAAACGCCGCTAGAAGAGTTGAAATGCGCGCACGGTAGTTCAGGTTCCTCATCTGGAACGCCCAAAGTTTACTGCAACGCAACCGGCTGCACCACCTAGACTCTTCTTCAGCTGGGATCCCTTCGCATCCCAGCTGCAATCGGCTGGCGCCATGCTACCCTGCTTTCTCGAATATGGCTAGAAGTAGCGTTTACAAAGTCTTTTGCTTTCCAAATCGGTTGCGCCGATGGTATCTCGTCTGAAGACTCTGGTAGCGAGGATTCGGTTTAGCGCGTCCTCTGTGACTGTCCTCGCTGCAATTTACGCAGACGATCACTCGCAATCGCAACAGCGCGCTTTGCTCAAAGACCCTTAACAGAGGAAAGCATCGCACGCGTAATGCGAAGCCGTCGGATCGTTCCCCACCTAAGGCAAGTTGTTTTTTCGTGCATTTTCATTGCCATTAATTTATTATTTCTTTAATTCAGTTAGCTAGTGCAAGTAATGTCCCCGATGTTGTCCTTGGTGTCTTTGTTGGCTTCTCAGGATATGATAAATAAAAATCTGTCCCCTTGGCTATCCCCAAAGATGCCGCTCGAGTCCAAGAACTTCGAGACGTCACCTGAGGCCTCCACATCAAGAACTGCCGGACTATTCTTTACTAAACTTTCTTCTTTTTCTTCTTGGCTATCCCCCTTTATTCGCGATCTTAACAGAGCAGGTAATTTTAGAATGCCGAGTCTAAGGGACCAAATTGAATTTAAACTGAGTTGAATACATTTGTATAGAAGTTCGCTCCTCCAAAAACAGACCTCCATTCCTGAAGGCAAGCCAAGTGAGCAACTGTCAGTGGTACAGGATAGATAGTTTTTGCTATGTGGGCGATATCAACACTGGACTTTCTCACCTTCACTCGATTCTTCCTCCCCTTTCTCCTTCCTCTACCGCAGGGTAGCCAACTGGGCTCGGTCGCACTTGACCTTCCTGCCTTTTATTTGGTCTTCTCTCTCTCTATTTCACGGAACGCGTTCTCCGCATATTTCAGATTACAGGGGCACATAGACCAGATTTTTTATAACCTCATAACGCGAGTGTCAGCCGGCCGCTACTCTCGACAGCAGCTGCTGCCTTCTGGCGAGGACTGCAATGACTGCTGCAGACGGGTGAACATGGCTGCACTTCGGGCCCGTCTTCGCATGCTGTGTATTTAGACGTGTCCTTGCCGCATCTGCTGAGCTGTTTGCTTTCGACGTGCTCTAACCGCATCTTTTGAGCGATATGTACGAATGTTGTTCGTTATTCACCACAAACCAGCGAAAGAGAAAGCTGCTCATGCAAGAGCCCAGCGATCGACCTTCATGGTGACACAAGAAGCCTGTGTCTCTGTGGAGTTTATATTCACCGCAAAAGTTTCCTGCAGCGCCTCAGAAATTGCGCCATAGGATAATTGTTTTAAACAGAAAAGTCTTCGCGCGCGAGCAGCTTGCTTGGGTGTGCATTCGTTTTAGTGTAAACTACACGATAGCGTGCGTCCTGCCTCTCCGTGGGACGGGCTTGTGATAACCACACAACAGAGGGATTGCGACCTATCGGAGTCTTTATCTTGCGCCTTCTCCGTTCACTTCCTGGCTTCTAAGCCCCCGGAGGCCGACCTGTGCCAAAAACTGCGCGAAAGAAAGGTAAGCAGGAAGAGTTCGGGTGCACCTGTAGACTGATTGTTCCGTAACGGCAAATAAACGATACTGCAAGGAAGTTCACGGATGTGGTGTCATGTGCGATTAATGCGCATGAATTAGCCGCATTCTAGTACACTCTTCGGAAAAAGGAAGTGTACTTTTTACTACGTTAGGGTAGTAACTGTTTGTTACATTTTTTACTACCCTGTTAGTAACTGCAGTAAGTTATGGTAAAGGTATTAACTGTTACTGCTCTTGCCCTTACTAAAGGCAGTTAGTAATTATAACTACCTGTGGCTTTATTAAACGCAGTTAATAACAGGGTAAGAACGTATGTGACAAGCAGTTACTACCCTAAGAGTAGCAAGCACCCCTGCCATAATTTTTTTTAGGTTACTAGCCCAATATTTTTTCGCTAGGTGCCCGGGGTCTTTTTCTGCTCCGTTCGACCTTCCATCTAGTGTCCTAATGAAACCCGCACCGCCATCTAGGATTCAATAGATGAAGTTATGTGAATACACATACATCCCGTACTCTTACCGCCTCCTGCTTGTGAGCGCACAAACCTACGATGTGATATTTTTTCAGTCAGCATGGGAGTGATGTTATTACACATATACTTGCCTATACTTCGTCCTTCTGGCTTCAAGCCGCTTTGTGAACTCATTGTTTTTAAACAAAGTACTGTTTTTATAAAAATCACCGCCCCTTCCTGTCCGCGAAGATGGTCGAACCGCGAAGCTGTGTTAGCTACACATAGTGTTACACCATGCAACTGAAACATCGCAGGCAGTCTATATTATAAATGTTTTGTTTCACCATTCCTTCAGGTCATCTTCCATTTTGCGTGCTTCGCGTGGTGAACGTGCTTTAGATTGCTTGGATGGATTTGACCATTGACGTCTTTGTGTTTCTTAATGAGGTTACTGACACCTTGGGCTGAGAGAACGACATCAGACCCGGTATGCCCGCAGTCCGCCGTTGCCGCTTGCGTTCGATGTCTCGAGTTTGCTGTATTGCAGGGTTAGCAGCATCCGCCCAGCATTGCCGCTGGCTATTCTTCAAAATCGAATTGTTTCAAAATTAAATATGTCCGTCACGTAATACAAGGAATGGCTCATACCCCCGTAAACGCGGGTTCCCTAGTACGAGGATATACGTAGCCAAAACTGAGGCATAGCATCGTTAGCCTTGGTTAATCTTGATTGTAAGTCCAGGTTAGTCTGGTTGTCTAGCGATGTTGCGGCGTTTGGCCAGACGTTCGGCGCGCTGTTCGTCTGTTTCCTGGGCGATTCGTTTCCGCTTAATCTTGTTCCGATGTCGATTCCGGGCCTCCTCATGCTTATCAGGATTGTCGCCGTCCATACTGCCGACTCAACTGTGGTTGCGGCGCACGCGAGCTCACCTTTTCAATTCTCCGACATGTTATCAGGCATGCGACGCAGCTGGCAAAGCGAGCCGAGGCGAGCGCAACGACGAAGAACGCGATGTGACGTCATACCAAACGGCGGCGGTGGCTTTTTCGACTGTCGATTCGACAATTTTTTCCATCGTGGCGTGACTATTCTTTATAAAGGCTCCTTGAGATATCAGGAACCTTGCATTTGCTATGGCTTCCAAGTCGGCCTCGGTCAGTGTTTCTCCCGACAGTCTGTGTTTTGTAGCTCGTGGAATTTTGGATGCAGCTTGTCTGTGAGTCCTTGTTGATCCTTGCATTTTGAAGCATTTTGTTGGTGAGCTCTTGCTGTCTCAGTTGACTACGGTGTAGCTTGTCTATGAGGTTTCGCTGGTTTCGCAATTGGTTGCGCTGATTCTGCAGTTTGATCTGCTGGTTCTGCTGTTTGTTTTCGAGAACCCATATGGCTGCGGTTTCGGCCGAGGAGTCAAAGCTGCTCGTTCCAGCCAAGTCACTCGAGCCGTTTACCGCGTCGGCGTAGCTCACGTGTTGGACCGAGCGGGAGCGAGATCGAGAACGGGAGCGGGAAACAACTCGCAGTATTGACCTCGAACTGCTGCGCCAGGGCGAGCTGTCCAAACTGACACTGCTTGAGCTGGTGGCCGAAGTGCCCAGCTCCACGAACTCTTCACTGGTCGAGTTGCAGAGGTTGTCTCTTTCTTGTAGCCTGTTGAAGCGATGTGGCCGTACATTGTAGGATGGAGGGTTTGGCTTCAGTCTCTTTTTTCACTCTGTACTTGCAGTTTCGTGCGCTTCTCTTCAGAGCTTGCAGGTCGGTTTGCAATCGTGGTATTGTGGTAGTCCTGTCTTGCTCCATTTGCAGCAGAAATCTGGCACCTGTTTAGGACAGACGTCTTGGTGGAATACCGTGTCTCCAAATCCGCGGCCTTATTGGACGTACTTGCGATATGGTCTGCAGCGGAAGTCTGCGCTCTGGAAGATGATGTAAAAACCAAAGCTCTTTCCTTCAAGAAAGATGGTTGAACGCGAAGCTTTCCCACAATGCAAACAGTCCAAAGCCAACAACCATGCAATGAACCCAAGAAATGTTGACTGACCCGATGCTGTGCACATATTATTTAAGCCTTGTTTAGGATTGTATTTTTTGAACGTTTAAGTTGAAGGAAGACACGTTTCGTCAAGTTGCATAGCCTTTACATCAGATAATGCAGCCTTTGAGTACGCTCACACACACACTTTCAGGACGAGCATACAATTGCACTGTGTACATATATATATTATGATAGATGGTGTCCTGCCTAGCAAATGCAACCTGGACTTGCGTTAACTTTGTGCGCATGCGCTACTCCTGCTGAGGTCGTCGATGTGCGCCGTTATCAGGCAGTGACCTGCCGGCCAGTCGACGCTGGCGCGTTACTGCGAATGTAAACTGTAGTGCTCTGCGCAGATGTGTAACTTGGCTTTTCTGCAGCGCGTTTTCGGTACTCACGAACGAATTAGTGAGACATAGAAAGCTACAGTTTCGTAGGAAACGTGCGGTCTTTTGAATATTACGACTGCCGTGGTCGACGGACCCATTCGGACGTGAACAACGGTGTATCGTGCCAGTGCTAGCATTCCTGCCATGAGTTCTGCGGTGCTCATTCTGGTATGAGGACATTGCTGACGCCTCTGGAGACATCGTCCAGGGTGCGTATGTTGCCTTTGACGTTGTGGTAAGTACGTCGCAGCTCTATTCTGTTGATGCTGACCACCATCGTGGCGTCTTCCTTGTCGGCCGTGCGCGCGGTTATTAAATTTTCAATTCTTTGTACTTGTGCGCGTACTTCATGGATTCAATTTTTGCTGCGATAGTACACTCGGCTCTGCCGATGGCATGCGACGGTATTTCATTTGGCGAGGTCGAGACCTGCTTGCGGGCGGTAGACGATCTTCAAGACGTCGAGCGGCAGGGGCAGCATGCTGGGCCTGCGTTGTTGCTCCGACGGTGCTGGATTGGAAGCTTGCTTTATTTGATTTTATTGCCGGCACCTTTGTATTCTTGGTTTCCTTCATGCCCTATTTTGTTTTGATTCGGGCACTTTTCGTTTCGATTGTTAGGCCGCTTTCTATGTCATTGTTCCAGGTAAAATTCCAGGTGATTTCTTCTGTCCGGTCCATCTGCTTTTCATTTGCTTCATTTTATTTCTAGTTTTTTGACATTTCGGTTGCAGCAACTACCTCGAGGCTCGCCGTAGGGGTTTTTCGCCGCAGCATGGGCTAGCGTTCGTGTACTTCGCCTCACGCGGCATGCGCCGCTGCGCTATTTCTTGCGATGCGATTCCAGGAGCTGGTTTCGGCGTTAGGCTTAACTGAGCGGACGCAATGTCGTCCGGAATAAGGTTTGATATCCTGAGATAAGTTGCGCTCACCCGAAAGTCGCTACTGTCTGTCGATTTATCTCGTCTTGCCGGTTGTATTGGTGCAAAACTTGGGTTCATCACTGGCCGTGTGCCGGGTTGAGAAGCGCGAAAAGCGACAGCCCACGCGAGACACGTCAGCTCTCCAGGTCACCTACGCCGATTTAAAAAATATATATATATATATTAAAAAAAAATAAAATGATAAATCAGAACCTACAATTCGGTCCGCTCAAAGGCAATAAAAAGAAGAATCGCCCTCGACCGCCGTAGAACTGCTTTGTCATAGTCGTGAGAACACATAGTGGCACAAAACCTGCAACAACAAGAGGAATGCCTCAAAAGGTGCGGTTTCCTTGGGGAACACCTCGGCTCGTTGGAGAAGGGCCTCCAAAGGAAGACAAACAAAGAAAGGCACGCATGTCAAAGAGAGACTTGTCACCCAAGTGGGGGGAGAGTAGCACTGCCACACTTTCCCCACTTCTCCCCCGCAAAAAAAAAAAAAAAGTGACCGCCAACTGTGCAATGCCCGTTGTTCGCTCATCACCTGAAAAAGGAGGAACGCGTTTTTCCGCTTGTCATTGGGCGCAAGTTAAGGAGAGCCTGCACAAAGAAGCACGAAGCGCGTACTTCGCATGGATGAAAAGGCGCTGTACACAAGGTACCGCTTCACCGCGGGAGGTCACACATCGGTCAAACTGGGCAGTGGATTGTGGTAGCACCACGCAGCACTTGAGGCGCCGGTAGGGGTGGGACACTTGATAAAGCACTGTCTCCGGTGACTGAGCCTTCTGGCTTTCATCGCTGCGCATATACTACGCAAAGGCAAGCGGAGGGGATCATAGAATTTGTTGAATTCCTAGCTATCAGCATCCACCAAGAAATATGATGCAAGTTTTTGAGACAGCGCTCCGTCAGTAGCGCTTTCACAAAAAACAGTTACACTGCTTGAATGTATGCTTTACACAGTGTAGCCGGAATGCTTTCTTTTTCGCTCTAGTTTCCTTTTTTTTAATTCTTTCTACGACAACAATATCTCCTTGAAAAGATAGGCACGGTAGCCGTTCTCAGACTCGTTCGTACAATGTTACCTGCTGCGTGAAGGAAATGTAAAACAAACTGGTGTGATGTCCATAGCACGTCCCGTCTATTTCTGCATGGCACGTTTCATTTCTTTTACCTTGTCTTCAACTTTGAGGGGCTAATATGCATGGAAGCTGCAGCAAGCAACTAACAGGCATTACTTCTAGACACCCTTACAAAGCTATGACTGCTCTGCGCATATGCAAAGTGACTCGAGGGCACCTATTTTTAGAGCTTCAATATCACTGAACAACAAAGAATAATATTAGGCCAGAAGCTTTTCTGACTGAGAAGTATACAATTAAGGCTGTAGTCAACTGGCTCTATATGGTGATGAGAATGTTTCACGTGATAACTGTGACATGCTGATTGAAAGAAATGCCACATCTACAGTGCAGAATACGTATTAGACGGTTTAGCCTATAACAGAGCTGATATTTAGGCGATTATTTGTGAAAGCGTATGGCGGACATTGCTAGACGCATACTTTATCGTCGTCATTGGGGAGTTTTATTTTTGTCCGTAAACATCCAAACGATTGCGTCATACTAGGGTACCGAAGTTGTTGACAAGAGCAGCTAATCTGGTAGCGTGATGTTGTGGTGTTTTGTACAACTGCATTGTGTTTGCATTCTTTTTCTTCTGTCACGTGCGTGTTATCGCGAAAACATCGTGAAAGAATTGCATAGGAGTGTTTTGTCGCTGCGAACGCTTTCCGCAAGCAATGAGTTCGAATATTTAGGTCACTGCAGCGTTAACTTAGTGTGCTCTCCGGCTGGACACTGCCTCATCAAATGTCGTTACCAGTGTTGCTACTCCGTATGTCTCTTTGGAAAACCGTCATTCCGCAAACGGCATTGCATTTACGTACACCCAGTACTTCAGCCGCAATTCTCATAGAGAATGCACGGCAGGTGCGACATCAGCTTCCAAGAGTCTAATGATTGTCAGTAGTCTAGCCAGACCGACCTCACGACCTACGTATAAACATTCGGCCACAAAATTAAGTTCATGCTTAATTTTGGCGCAAGTAACATTATCGCAGCAACAACGGTAGTGCGTGTTTACTTTGTTTTTGAGTGGTGAACACAGTTGGTAGGCTTGACTTTTGCGCCAAATTGGTTAAATCGCCGACATCTTGGTGCAAAAATCTGCGCTTTTCTACTATGCTTTCATCAGCAAACGCTGGATAATGGAGATACCGCTTGATGACCTCTGCCAAATTTAGTCAGCTTCCTACACACTTTCGCGGTGCTACTCGTTCAGGTAACTGCTTGTTTCGCCAACACATCACCTGCCACAGAAATACAGAATCCGCTATATCGCTCCTGTTTTGCATCTAATAAGCTGGGCAACATGTAACGCAGTTCGCGAACGATCTCAGCGCCACCTGTTTTGTCCAAGAAGGACTTTGGGGCAGCTGGCTGCAATGCAGTAAACGCGAGCACTTCGTTTTTCACTTCGGGATATTAGGTTCAAGCCAATAAATCTACTAAAATATATGCTAGGGCGGTAACGCCGTTGATCATGTATTCGAATGTCAAGTGCGAATCATGCAACAAGCATAAGTTTTAAGACAAGATTCACAGCAAACAAATCACCATACCTACATACTTACACTAAATCATAAACAGTTGATACTTTGTAATATGAATATACGTTGTTTTAAATGAAGTATACAGAGGAAACTTACGTTATGTGAGCCTAGGACAACCGACCCTGCAAGTATGCCTTGATAAGCAAGCGCTTGAGAATATTGAGATCTCTGTCTGCGCTCTGCCGGTAGATGTTGATGATCAGCACGTTTCCGCTGTGTTCACTATGCCGTTCGTCAACGCAGCCAACTACTTAACCACAAGGGGACCTGCCACAAGACACAGTATCCGACAATCACATCTCCATTCCACTCCATCGTATATACTATACACATAGGCCAGTGCCACATACAGGAAAGTATTCATGAATGATCACAAGGACAACACATTTTTCAGGTCGTTGATACAAGTTTATTATGTTGGTGTAGGGGTAGGAAATGCATATTGACGTGCAATGAAGTGTTTATTGAAAATATCTGAGCTGCTAGTAAGTCCATTGAAGAAACACTGAAGCATTGAAGTCAGTAGTTTAACTCCTGAAAAGAATAAATGAACAGATCTCAATGAAAAAGGTATTGTAACTTGCTTTTATTTGCAGTAGCACTGGCATAACATTTCTTTCGAGTTATCTTTTGTGATGCGATTGACGTGCAGAAATGAGCTGTGCCATAGTCAAAGGAAGCCCTACACAACGAGAGGCATACATCCGCGCCGTTTTCTCTAATGTCGAGCAGACTGTTGTTTCACTGGTCTCCGGCGGAAAGCTTGGTTTAGAATTTTTTCTAGTTGCTTATGTCAAAGAGGCGGAAATTGTATGCCTTCATGTTAAAGTGCAATGTATATGTGTTCAAAAAAAGACATTTACTAAACGTTTTTACTTATTCACTTGCGAGCAGAATTTTCAATAGCGAAATTGTGGTACCGAAGTATAGCGGAATCATATTTGCTGCGCCTCAATAGTCTGACCAACACAGATTTTGAGGTAGCTTGCCTTAAAGGCGCAATAAAGTGAAACATAATTTGAGAGAGAGAGAGAGAAGAAACTTTATTAATGAATGGCCGGCAGTTTCATTGTGGTGGCCTCAGGTGGCGGCTCCAAGTCCTTGGACTCGGGCGGCATCTTTGGCTTGCCGGACGGCCCAGAGCTGGTCTGCCAACTCTGAACTTTTCAGAGCCGCCTCCCAGCGGTGGCGACGCCGATGGAGAAGGTCCCCGGCGGGCCCCGCAGCCGGGGCGGCGTCGGGGAGAAGCGAGCTCGAGGCTTCCCGTACTGTGGTAACGGCCGCGATTACGGACGCGTCGCGAACGGATGTGGTCCCATTACCGTGGTTGCCGGCACATTCCCACAGCATATGTCGCAGCGTTGCTCGCTGTCCGCAAGCTTTACAGGCATCTGTTGGATATAAACCTGGGTAGATGTGATGTAGGACCGCGGGGCTAGGGTAGCTGCCTGTCTGGAGCAAGCGTAATGTTACGGCCTCATTCCTATTTAACCTGTCGTGTGGTGGCGGGAATGTGCGTCTTTGGAGTCTGTAGTGTTGGGTGAGATCTCTGAACGTGGTCAGGCGATCGCCCCACGCCCATTGTGATTCTTGTTGCCGCATTTCTGTTGTAGTGTCCCGATCAGGCAGATCCGATGCACTGCTCTCGGGGGCGGGGGCGGCGGCCACATAATCTGCGGCGGCTCGGCGTGTGAGACCTCGAGCCGTGGCGTGGGCCGCCTCGTTGCCCGCGAGCGGGACATCGGTGTGTGCCGGGGTCCAGAGGAGGAAGACTGTAGAATTTTGGGGTTGCGAGGGCGATGACGAGTCGCCGTCGTCATAAATTTGGAGTATGCGGACCGCTTCCCGCGAGACGCGACCGCGCGCGAAGCCGCGGATTGCTGCTTGCGAGTCGCTGATCACGATCGCAGCACTAGGCACCGTGGCCAGTGCTAGGGCTATTGCGGCTTCTTCGGCCGCCTCCGTGTGTCCCGTGGTCACTGTAGCGCTCGCGAGGCACTTTCCCGTGCGGTCTACAACCGCGATCGCGTGTGCGTTTTTCTCTCCTTCATATCGCGCAGCGTCTACGTACACCGCCTCGTTGCTGTTGCCAAACTTCTTCTGAAGGTCTCTTGCGTCGGGTGCATGTTTTTGGGAAGCGGCGGGATGATCAGGCGGTCGCGGACGGAGGCCTGAACCGCCATCTTTTCTCCATGCTGAGTGTGGTACGCGATGCCGAGTGCCTCGAGGATGCATCGACCTGTCTTTGAATGAGATAATCGTTCGTACTGCGCAATGTCGTGCGCCTCGATTAACTCGTCAAGTGAGTTGTGAAGCCCGAGCTCCAGAAACTTGTCGGTGCTCGCGTTGAGTGGAACGCCGACCGCCCTCTTAAAAACCTTTCGTATCATGCATTCGACCTTGTTTTTTTCGCACCCTATCCACTTAAGGTAGGGGGCAACATACGTTATGCGGCTTATCGCGTACGCCTGCACGAGACGGATCACGCAGTCTTCACGCATACCATTGCGTCTATTCGTGATGCGACGCAAGAGTCGGATCGTGTCATCTACCGAACGACGAAGTCTTCGCACCGTCTCTCCGTTATGGCCATTTGCCTGCAGGTGTAACCCCAGGATTCTAATTTTGTCTACGTGCGGTACGGGAGTACCATCTGCCAATATAATACGTATTTTGGAGTATTCCCGTTCTTCGTCGCTCAGGGTTTTACGACCTCTCCTTGTGGGTTTGTAGATTAACAGTTCGGACTTGGTAGCCGAGCACTCGAGGCCCGTTCCACGCAAGTAATTCTGGACCGCATCTACCCCTGCCTGTAGCGTTCGCTCGACGTGACCATCACATCCTCCCCCGGGAACCCAGAGGGTGATATCATCCGCGTATAGACTATGATGCAATCCTTCTACTTCTGTTAATTTCTCGGGTAGACCGAGTAGAACTAAATTAAAGAGTAATGGGGATATGACGGATCCTTGCGGCGTGCCGGACGGACCCGTCTCAAATTCCGGCGATTCCTCGTCGCCAACGACGATGCATGCACGCCTGCACGCGAGGAAATCTCTAACGTAATTATACGTTCTTTGGCCAAGTCCTAACGTTATAATTGTTTTTAAGATTGCTTCGTGTTTAACGTTATCGAAGGCCTTTTTAATATCTAGGCCGAGGATTGCCTTAGTGGAGCTGGTAGTGTCGTCTACGATCTGGTGTTTAAGCTGAAGCAATACGTCCTGTGAGGAGAGGTTGCGGCGGAATCCTAGCATGGTGTGCGGGAACGCGTCACGATCTTCGAGAAAGTCGGTCACGCGGGTGAGAACTGCGTGTTCCATGACTTTTCCAACGCAAGACGTTAGCGAAATCGGTCTTAGATTATCGAGGGTAACTTGCTTGCCGGGTTTTGGAATCATGATAACGCGGGCCCGTTTCCACGCTTCGGGAAGGGAGCCCCCTCGCCAGCACTCGTTGACGTAGGTCGCGAGGCGGGAGATCGACTCGTCGTCTAGGTTACGGAGAGTCTTGTTGGTAACCCGGTCCGGGCCGGGCGCCGATCGGGTGTTTAGTTCGAACAGGGCTATCCGAATTTCTGCTTCGCTAAATTCCGCGTCCAATTTCTCGTTTGCGACGCCGTCGTATTCAGCATGTTGGATGCTTTCGGCCTTCTTAAAGTAACGATCACGTATTGCGTCGAAGAAGTTATCACCTTTGTAATCTCTTACTAGTCTACGAGTCTTGTGGCCTTGAGCGGCCCTAGTTTCCTCCGGATCTAATAGGTGCCGAAAGAGGCGCCAAGCGCTCGCCCCGGCCATCTGCCTCTCGAGGCCGTTGCACGTGTCTTCCCACTGTGCCCTGGATACCTGGAGTGCGTGTTCTTCGATCTCTCTGTCTAATTGTGCTATGCGTTTGCGCAAAGCCTTATTGTGTCTTTGACATTTCCATCTCTTTAGAATTGCTCGCTTTGCTTCCCACATATGTAGCAGCCTGCTGTCAATTATCTTAAGGTTCGCCTCGGGCGGAACTTCGCTCGTTGCCGCGTCTACATCCCTTCTGAGCGTCGCGGTCCACTTGTCTATGTCCGTAATCGGCTCGTCGCCTCGCCCCGCTTCTTCTCGTTTCTTGCGGAACGTGTCCCACTTCACAAGTTTGAGTTTACGGCCTTTGCTTACAGGGTTAGTCTCACGACCGCTCGGGCCCGTGCCTATCGTCATATCGATCAGCATGTGGTCACTTCCTAAATCTTCTTGCGTGTTTTGCCAGTGCGCTGTGGTTACATTCGAAACGAACGCGAGGTCAGGTAGCGTGTCGACACTCACGCTGTTCCCTCTGCGTGTAGGATCGGCGGGATTCGCGATCAGTTCAAGCCCCTGGTCTTGCGAGTCTTCCCAAAGGTGTTTGCCTTTGGGTGTTTCTCGGGCGTAGCCCCAGGCTCCGTGGGGCGCATTAAAGTCGCCCGCAACAACTAGAGGCTCGCCGCCGGAAGCCGCGCGCGCGCCCCGGAGCAGGTCCCCGAAGCGGTGCTGCAGCGTAGGTTTACTGTACACGTTAAGGACGAAGAGTCCGCGGCCACTCTTAGGAATTATTTCTACGAATACGTGAGGTATCTTTACGGAGGGAAGTTCGCGCTGCGCTACAGTGACGTTACGCCGAACGAGCACGGCGGCGACCGGCAACGGGCGGGGCGGGGGCGACGGCCGGCGCGCCACCACCACCCCTGGCCCAGCGCCATCTGCCACGTGGGGTGTAGACCGTTTCCTTCTTTGCCTGTTGTCCGTCGCGGTCGCATCTATGGCTTTGTAGCCAGCTAGTTTGACCGGATAGTTTGTCTCCTGTAAAAGAATTATGTCCGGTTTCGTCTCGCGGCTGCGTATGAATTGCTGGAGATTAGCGCGCTTCCTCCTGTAGCCCCGGCAGTTCCACTGCCAGATGGTGTATTGTTGTTGTTTCCGAGTGTTAGTGTGGTTCGTTGCGTGTGTAGCCATGATGATGCCTGTGTTTAATTTAACCCGTCGCCATCGAGGCGACTTGGTTGCTGCTGCGGTTGTGTCTCTACGTCTGTGAGCGTGCTTTGCTGCGGCTGATTGTGTTGTTGTTGTCTAGAGTACGGCTTGCTCATCGTTCTTATTGGTCTACCCGTAGCTGGCGGCAGCCTCGCTTCTATGTCGTCTATGCGCGTCAAGTGCGCGGCGAGCATTTGTGTTATTTGCTCAGAGAGCTTAGCCACCGCGTTATTAAACATTTCGTTCATATGTGCCGTCTGTTTTGCAAAACGTTCCTCGAGGCTCTTCTCGATGCTGTCTACTCGTTTCTCTAATTTCTCGTAACGGCCGCATGGCTGTTTGGTGTCGGGTCTTGCGGGATCTAGTGCGATCCTTTTCGCGGTAACTGGACGATTAACCCGTTCATCCGCCGTCTCCATCGAGCTACCCTCGTCATCCGTGTCCAACCCGGCCGGCTCAGGCCGAGATGGAGTCGGTGATCGAGGCACCGAGGATGGCGGCATTGTCGTGTTACGTTGCTGTGGTTGCTGCGATTGTGGAGGCTCGCTTTTCAATTTGAAATTTTCCTCTCTAAGGAGCGCGTTTTCGCGTTTAAGCTCGGCAATCATCGATTCTAATGGTTCTAGGCGTTGTCGTAGTACTCGCTCTATCGCTCGCTCGAGCTCGTTCCCACCGCCGCCTCCGACGGCGGGCCCGCCAGGGCGTCCCACCGGAGCGCCTCCGCCGCCGGGAGAAGCGGCGACAGCCGCCCAGCTCACCTGTTGCCCAGTGTTCCTGTGACCTTGTTGCTGCTGCCACGGCTGCTGCTCCTGACTTTGTTGATTGATGTGGCCGACAGCTGCGATGCCCGGACCGGCACCACCGCGCGCCATCGACGTGCTTCTCGGCCGCTGTGGCCGGTTGCGAAAGCGGGATCGGGATCGGGATTTTCCCACGGCGCCCTTCCCGCCGCGGCTAGCCGAGCGTCCTCTTCGGTTGTCGGTGACTAAATGGCGGTCTATCTCTGGGTAATTCAGGTAGTAGCATCCGTTGCCATTACAGTCGGTGCTGCTGTTGTAACAGCTGCCGTACTCTGCGGCCGCTTCTTCCTCTTCTTGTCTTTTTCGCTCTAGTTGGCGGCGCTTGACTATGTACGGGGTCTTGTATCGCGCCTTGCAGCTGCGGTCTCCCGTGAAGTGTCCCTTGCCGCATAGTCGACAACGCGGGTCGCATCGATGGTCAGGCGACGGGTTGTTGCGTCCGCATCCACGGCAAATCTTGTCGTTGGGGTTGGGGCACACGTCGGCGCGGTGTCCCATCCTGCCGCACTCGTAGCATACGTCAATTTGCTTCCTGTAGAGGGAGCATCTGACGAGCATAGGTCCGTAATATACGTATCTCGGTACGTGGAATCCGTCGAACAAAACGATTATGTTGTCTGTGTTGCCCATGCGTTTGGCGTGCAGCACACCGGGGTTGCGCTGCGTCACTAGATTAGCGATGACGTCGGCCGGGCTCTCGGTCTTTGTAATGTTCCTGATCAGGCCCTTGGAAGTGTTCTCCGGGGCGGCTTGATAGGCGTTCGCCTCGAACTCTCGGTCTCCGATGCAAAGCTTGCTAATAGCTCCGTAACGTTTAGCTCTGTCTTCAGACGGCGTGCTGAGCACCACAACGTTCTGTTTAACGTTGAGGCAGATGCTATCTTCCCCGGCCGCTTCTCTGCCTACACCCGCCGCGTTACGTAGGCAGCAGTAAATGCGATCCGTCCCGTAATCGCGTACGTTGAAGCCGCCTCGGGGGCGTACGACGATTTTGTAATCGTCCGGCGGTAACTCTGGCATTCGGCTTGCCATGGCAATCTGATGTACTTGCCGGGCGTACTTCCTTTTGTACTGCGCTGTGGTGGTTCCCGTATTCGACGTGGCTACCGTCCGTCGCTGCATGTGCTCCTGCTGGTTATCCGCCGACTCGGTCACTCCATCGGCCTGTTTCTTCCTCTTAACATCGCACCACCCCGCTCCCTCGCCGAAATCTTCCGGCCTGATCTCTGTTCCTTCTACCTGGACAACTTCCATTTAACGCCGGGAAAGGCCTGGCACGTTGCCGTCGGCGACTGGGAGCCCCAATGAGCTCCGGCGACAAGTTAGGCTTTGCAAGCCCCGCCGCCGTGGCGGCCAGGCAATGGTGACGTACGTGGAAATGCTAGGCTTAGCTTGCCCCGCTTGCGTGGCGGACAAAAGGCGCTGCGTATCGGCCAGAATATGGGCCCACCTGGCAGAACTTGATGTTGAAGGAGTCCTGAAGCTTCCGCCTGTCGCTGGCAAGAAGAATTTCCACGAGAAGTTCGGTAATCCGCCAAAAACATAGGAAAGTAGCGGAGCCGACACGAAGCACGTCCGCCTTGTGTGGTCTTCTTCTTCTTCCCATAATTTGAGCTGCAAAAATTTGTGGCTACAGAAAGAGAAAAAGTTTTGAGGAAGAGAAAAAAGAACAAGGAACTGTATACAATTGCTAGAATGAAAAGCATGCCTCAATAACTCAAGCAGGCTAGGTGACGAATATTCGCCGCCCCTTTCGAAGGAGAGACCAATAAAACATCATCATTCATCCCCTCCTGTTGCAGCAAAGATCTGGCAGCAAGTCAGAACACCCTAATGTAATGCGAAGCTATTCATCGAGCGAGACCAACAGGTAACGTACACCTTCCAGAAGTGATTGGATATCAAGTGAATGGAAGCATCCACTGTTCCGCAGTTGAGATACACAGGATACGTTTAGAGTATTGGTGGAAGAAATCAGAGAAGGGATTGATAGAACCAGATCGGTTCCAGGCTTAGTATAATGGTATAACACGCTAATATAAATTTTAGGCAAGAGAAAAAAGATTAAGATGCCCAGAAAACGTTATAATTAAGAAAATTTGCAATAGCATTCCTTATTCACTGAAGCAGGCTAGGTGAATATTTGTCACCGCCCCATATTAAAAGAGATGTCAATAAATAATCATGAACAGCAACACCGCAAATATTGACAGGAGGCTTTGTGAGTGCGAAAACGACAATCAGCTGGTGACGGCCCCTTGAAGGTCCCGCGCCCACTCGACGTGACGTCATGGATATTGATTAACGCAGAAAGTTGGGCTAGTAGGTGTTTATAAAGTTGCTCTGACAGAGCTACTAGCATGAACATGACTAATGGGGGAAAAAAGGGGGGAACTGGACAGCACGCTCGATCCTGTGCCATCCTTTTTTTTTCTTCGTTAGTCTTGTTCACGCCAGTAACCATGCCACAGCAAGTGGATTTTGATGACGTCTGATCGGTGCTATTCAAAATGCCCTTGGTAATTATAGAGTACATTGTGTTCTATAAGCGGGAAGGATTGAATTTAATTCCAGGAAATTTCAGCAAACGTAGGGAAAAATTGTTTTGAAATCTTTGACGTCACACTGAAGTAGTGCCGCTAGGTACAGGTGCGGAGTTTTAAAGGATGAAACTTTGACCCATCATTCTCTATTGTATTAAAACCTCTTGCCGCGAAATAAACAACAATAGGATTTTGAAACAATGCGCAGTCTGAAGGTGCTTGCTTCTAATTTCTGCTAAACGGATGTGCCAAGAGCCTCCTTGGCCTCAGTTTGCAAAATATAGTAAAGAAGGCTTGCCCACACATAAAACTTGCCATACTCAAGTTCGTCGCGTTCTTTTAGTACATAACTGGAAAAGCTGAGTGATTTTTGAAAACTCTGACGGCGCGAAGAATGGAGAGTGACAAGGAGGGGGAAACTATGTTGAGATGACAACACTGTGATTTATAGTCCTCTTAGTGTTGCGGTTTGAAGGTAGGGGATATCCTTAGGACGGATAGGGGACTTGGAGCATTTGTCTGCAGGCAAAGCACACCCCTGAAAAGAACGAGCGCCAGGCACGGGGTGCCTTATGCATCGGACGGTGCATGATTTGCTCTTTAATAAATTGCTGCTGTCTAACGCATATACCTTCTAAAATTGTGATGCCTGTTCATTGCCCTATGTTGCGATGTTAGCGTTATACCTGATTTCTTTTTTTTCGTAGCTTAGTAATTCGAAGCTATATTCGTCAAAAATATTAACTTATCTACACTTCACTTGAAACAATGGGCAGAAGACATCTTTCTTTTCCAATTTGTTCCTTTGCCTACCCTACTTCACCCTGTACGCATACGCAAAACACGCTTACATTATTGAAAACATCTAAGTGATGTGGTTCCAAGCCATAGCGTGTTGAACCCGCCGTGGTTGCTCAGTGGCTATGGTGTTGGGCTGCTGAGCACGAGGTCGCGGGATCGAATCCCGGCCACGGCGGCCGCATTTCGATGGGG